>NC_058135.1:81879896-81910311 GCF_016433145.1 Gracilinanus agilis
CATATATATTCTACATGTTATATTGGATTATATTTATATATATTATACAAGCTATTTTTAGGTTATATTCATATATTTTCTACATACTACTTTTACATTATATTTATATATATTCTACATTCTATTTTATAATATATTCATACATATTCTACATTCTATTTTATATTATATTCGTACATATTCTACATTGCTATTTTTAGTTTATATTTATATAGATTTACATGCAATTTTATATTATACATATTCTACATACTATTTTATATTCTATTTATATATTCTACATGTTATTTTAATATATTTATATATATTCTACATGCTAATTTATATTTATTCATATACCCTATGTGTTATTTTAAAAAATGAAGCTAGTTATAACAGTAAGCATTTCAAAAATTAGCTCTACTGATTTTCAACATCCCCCTGAGATATTTATCATCAGGATAAAGAAGTACATTGATGCCAAAAACATTTATGTTTATATATCCATGTATGCACAAAGTCTCTATATTTATGTGTATGTGCGTTTGTGTCCTGAGGTTTTCTTCCTTTAATAGGTGACATGTGAAAAATGTACATTCATTTCCTTTTGATTATTGGTTTTTTATGAGGGAAAAAAAATTCCTGTCCCAATCATGTATTATTTCAGGCTTCTCAGGCTCTTAGCATTTGAGAGTAGTTTCAATCTAATTTCTCATTGAATATGATATTTATGATAATCATGCAAAAGCATATCATTCTTTTGCCCATAGAATCTAGAGATCTAGAAGCTAAATATCACTTTTTCAGATTAATCCTGCTTTAGTGAAACCAATTTGGAGGAAAGGCAATTAAATGTGAATAAAATTCCCCAACTTATTTGGATAAATAAATATTTTGGACTGATTGATCTCCCACTGATTTTCAAGGGATTCTACCAAGTAGGAGTTAAAAGAGGGATTGGGTCTTCAGTGACTAGTGCTGGGCCTAACTACCCAAATACTATGGGTATTTCCCTCAAGAGGCCTATCCAGATAACACACCTACCAAAGTGATTTTAAGATGACTTTACTAAGCGGTTTTTGTTGCAAGTCTTTTTAAACATGAATTTGGATGGGCAAAGACATCATTGACATCATTGACATCATCATCATCATCATCATCATCATCATCATCATCATCATTATTAAACTAAATAAAATTATAAGGACAGAGAAAGAGGCTGTACTTGTGATTTCATTGCTTTGGGAAAGCCCAATAAGGAACTTTCTTTACAAGGACTGGTTGGTCCTTCTTCACAACTCAGAGTCTTAGAATTATCTAGAACCCTGAGAGGATGACTGATTTGCCCAGAATTACACAGCAGGCATGTGTCAGAAGCAAGCACTGAACCTACATGTTCCTGGAGTCAGGTCCAATAATCTATCCACTATGCAACAGTGCCTCCAAATAGAATAATAAAAGAAGCAGAAATGTTTTAACTGTGTCCAATTCTCAGAAGCATAAACATATGTCCTGAAACATTGACTCTTTTATTGTGGCACTTTACTACAGTGACTTCTAGGGTGAAAGGCTTCATGCTTATTTTCCTCTCCAGCTCAGACGCTTCTCTCCTTCCTAATAAAAATGATAAAATAATCTAAAATCACTTGAAACGGAGCAGATGTAAAAATTTGCCTTTGAAATCCTTACTTTAAGATTATCAGCTGTTTTCCCATGAGCATAGATTACCTCTGTCATATTTCACACCTCATTTATCCGTAGTGAAATAACCCACTTCTTATTTAACTGTATCCGTCACTGTTTTCAAGGCGCTATTATGATATCGTGATTAGAATGACAATTTGTGGCAGGATTATTTTCATACTTTTTCATCCAAAGGACTTCATAAGTATAGAGAAAGCTAAGCAATTTATCAATAGGCAATTTGCATAAATGTAACAACTGCCACTAACAATTTTTTTTCTAGTTGATATTATCACAGTGCTCTACTTCAGCCACATAGAGAAAAAAGAAAATCAAATCTTGCACGTCCTGTCTTCCTCCATTAGCAAACACTGCACAAAAAGGGTTACATTTCATCTTTGTACAGATTTCTCTTAGGAGCTTTTTAGAAAGTGTGAGCATAGGCAGAAATGCATATAGCTATGATGTCTGCATTCATATTTGTAGCAAGAATCTTTTTAATGTACCTATTAGTGGGAGCTAAACAGTTTGAATGTTGAAAGGAAGGGGCACACAAGTGATCTATAGTTCAACAGTCAATGGAAAAGTGCAGCTCATTAAATAGAATACATTTTATCCAGTATCTGGAATTGTGGAGAATTTGGAAGCAGTGGTGCTTACATATTTCTAACATAAACGGGCTAAGTTGGATGGAAACAAGGGATTAAAAAATATGTGTGATCTTTTCTTTCATTCCCATAATTAATTAACATAGCCACCAAGAACTTGACAATTTAGTCTCAACACAATTTAGTTATAGTTCCAGACTTAAAAAAAAAAAGAAGAAAAGAAAGAAAGAGAGTTTAAAAATAGCAACAAATTAAGTGATTCTGACTGTCCCCAAAGAGGATGGGAAGGCTACAACACACTATGTGGTAGGGCTCCAAATAATATTGCCACCCAAATGTAGAGGAAAGCTGTACTTAGTTCAAAGCTGGCCCTAGGGGGGAGCAAATTGGGATCTTGCCCAGGGCACACACATTTTGGAGAAGGGATGAAATTCGAACACTTACTGTAGGTGTTTCTGTCTGTTTCATCTAATCACCTGCGGCGGTCTTTGCCACGCTTCCAGGATGCTGCAAGACTTCATGCTTAGAAGCTGCATCAAGACATCTTGACACAAGCTGGATGTAGGATGCCTCAGGGCTGCCTTGAAGCAGAGTGAAGGTTGTTGTGGCTAAATGAATGAAACTAGACAGAAAAAAAAACTAATAGCAACACTAGCGGCTGCTCAGAGGGAACAAGGTGATTCTTTGAGGTTTCACAGATGAAACTTTGGGGGAAGTGGTCACAAAAGCATGTGTTGGGATGACTATGTAATCTATAACCAACTTTGTCTCCCACAAATGCTTGATGAATTTTTGCACTCAAGTGTGGTGACTATAATCTATAAATCAGTCTATAAGTCAGTCCTTTATTTAATTCTTTACCATCCAACTGCACCTTCTCTCTGTTAATTATTTCCTCTTTGTCCTAGAGGTAGTTTTCTTAGTTATTTGTTTGTATGTTGTGAGCTCTTTGAGGGCAGCCACCTCTTTTTGCATTCCCCAATGCTTTGTATAATGCTCAGAATGGAGTAATCTTTTTTAATTGAGTACTCTCAATTAATAAATGTTGCTCAGTTGAAGCATTTCGTTATATTTTTGCATGAAACCCACAACAGAAATGGGAACCATATTGCTTTGTTGAAAAAAAGAGGAAAGCCCCAAATGAAACCATGTGGCAGGTACTTTTGGGGAGCTGATGTCAACAGCAAAGCACAAAAAAAATACAAAATCAAAATCCCAGAAACCAATTGTGGCCCCATCTAGCAGAGGATGGCTGAGAAAAGGGTTCTTTAAAAATGTAATGTAATCCTGATTTTGAGTATAATGAAATAGAACTGACACATAGAATGAATTCAAAAGAATACACAGGGATACTTGTATGAGCTGATACGAATTGAGTGTAAATGGAAAGAAAATTAAAATGACAATGTATAATTATAATAGTTTAGTTCTAAGGTAGAGATAAGGAAATGCATTTCCCTCCTTTTTGGGGGGAAATAAGGGGTTATGGATGTGAAATATTGTATACACTATCAGATGAGGTAATTTTTCCAACTCTGGGTACAGGTGTGTGTTTGCCATTGTTTTAATGGAAGGCTCATTAGAGGAGATGTGATGTTTTCGGTAAAGAGCTGGACTCCATTCAATGTGACATGAATTTAAGTCATGCTTCTTACACATATGAGTTGTGTGAGGCTGAGCAAATCACTTATATTTTTCATGTCCAAGATAACTCTAAATCTATACCTACAAATCAGCAACAGATCTGCAATGGAAGCAAGAGTTTTCTCATTCTGGATAGTCCTTTTCTCTCATAGATTTAAACAAAAATAGAAGCACAAAGGGTCACTAGGATGCAAAAGAACATTAAGGCCATTTTTAGAAATGATTGATGTAAAAACATAAGTCATCAATGAAATTTTAAGAAATATAAGGCTAGTTTATGGAAACAAGTTAACAAAATGAGAGAAATTTCTAAAGAATTAAATGCTACTCATAATCACACAGCAATCATATAAAACTGATTTCCCAGTAGTAAAAATATTCAGGAGAAATAGAGACACGGGAATTAAGTCCATGTTCCATCAAGAAGAATGCAAATTAATAACTGAGAAAGAAACCATTTAGTAAATCACAGGATTTTGATTCTGCCTCTTCAAACCAAATAGCAACAGAATGCATCACTTGACTATTCTGCACCTTTGGTTCCTCACTTGCAAAATTAGCAAGTTGGCACAGGTGACCTCTAAGTTCACATCTAGCTTTAAATCTTTGATTCTTTAATCCTCTGATCCATGGCTTATGATTTTGAGATAGGTCAGAAAGTAGACTGGTTACAGAGATAAAAAAGCTTTCTAGAATTTCTCCCTTTCCTTCACCAGCAAGAGTACAACAATATGTATAGCTAATTTGTACCAGTCTAGGGTCCATCAGCCAATCAAATAGCATGAGGTAGGCACTAGAAACTGTGAGGTCTCATGTCAAAAGGGACACTTGATTTAAGGCTTGCAGGAAAATAAGATTTTACAGGGAGAGACAAGAATTCAGTAAATTCCAGCCATATACAGTATTCTACATACAGAGTTTTCCACTCCTCCCCTCCCCCCACCAGAAGGATGGTGATGGTTTTCCTCATCTTTTTTTTTTGGACCCAAACTTGATCATTATAATCATATTACATACAATTCCACTTTCTTCTACTTTTGATTTACATCATTGTAGTTACATCATTGTTTCTGTTTACTACACAATGCATCGATTCATTTACATTTTCCTGTATTTTTCTGAATTGTTCATGTTAGTCTGATAGTTCAGGTGAAATTAAGTGCTCATTTAGTTTCTAATTTAACAAAAGGACCTGTGCATAGCAATAGCAAAGGAGAAAAAAATCATTCATCAAGGATATGATCCTGATTCAGTTGAGTATAACTTGATTGCCGATGTGTAAACTATGTTAGTGTGTTAGTTAGATGCCTAAGAAAGAATCTGGGGATTCCTCATATTTTTGGTACTTTGGCCACCAGAAAACTATGCCCACTGCCTCAGTCTTAGCCTCCCAAGTCAATTAAATCTTTGTGGATAGCTTCAGTATCTTTTAAGGAGAAATTAGCCTAGTCATCATGTCAGATATTGTGCCTAGCACAGAAAGATTAAGTAACTTGCCTAAATTCAAACAGGTACTAAATGGCAGACACTGGATCGTTTGCTGCCAGATCTTAAGCACTTTCCACCAATGGGTCATGAAACTTGAAAGGCAACAGCTGTGCAGGCTGATAGAAAATTCTCCCCTGGAGATAACTAAGCATGATTTTCCCATGGAAGAAAATATGAAATGGGGGCATAAGGTATCATTACACCAGGTAAATGAAGGATTTACTCTTTTTAGGGATAACAGGATGAAAAATAGATTTTTCATGGTGGATTTTTTAATTTTCTGTTTGTGACCTATGTGCGATCTAGGTAAACTATTTTTCTTTTTTCTTCTCATAGTACATGTGTCTTCTTTTTACCATTATGCTTATCTAGAAAGAAGACTGTGCAATTATGGTAAATAGCCTGTGTTTTAATGTGAGACTACAAGCTTTTGGGGAGTTCCATGATCATGTAGCAGGGGAGCAGAATCAGATATACATGATTGGCTTCTTCTTGAGGGACATGAACTTTTATCGAGGGGGACACAATCACTACTGACTTGGGAAAGAATTGTGTTGAAGAAGTTTGGTCAATTTCTTCTAGTGGTTCTAGCATATCAAATATAGAAAATCTTAAGTGAAGAATCTTTTCAGGGAGTTCCAGAATATGCAAAGAACACAAAGTGTAGCATTCAAAATGTAGCCCAATTATGGCTACTGTTTTTAAACTCTTAATTCCCACAAATGAATCAGGACCTTAATCGTCTCCTCCCCAGGATTGTTGGAGAATTCTCTTCATAATTTATATGGATGACTCTTGGGGCACAGCCAAGTGTCTTTAATTTATTTGAATGTATTTCTTGTGTTACTTTATCCTCATTCTAAGTACTTTTTTAGCTTACTTTAAAGTCTATGATTCAAATTTATTCATTAGGCCTCATAGCTTAATTTAAGTGGAGTGAGGTTAAGAAAATAAATCACCACACCCATACACCAACATTCAATATAACAAATTTTTGTTAGTCACCTTCTTTATACAAAACATAGTACTTGATGCCAATGGTACAAAGATGAGAAATATTACTACTTTTAAAATACTTATATATTAGTATTGTAAATAGTAAACCATGGATATTATGTTTTGTCTCCCCAAGATTGTAAGCTAGTTTCAGATGCATTATGTTTATTTATTTTGCAAAATTCTCTACTTTGACTTGCCCCATATTTGTGTCCTGTCCCAATTAAGACTATGTGGTAAAAGAAGGGGTTTTTTTGTCTTAATTTTTTTTCTAGTGAAGAGTGATTGAAAAACAGTTGCCAGTCACCTCAGTACCTAAGTTCATTCAATTGAATTCAATTCAATTCAACAAGCATTTCTTTCTCTGCACTCTCTTGAGAAAGCACCAAGGCAAAACTTGACCATTCACTGTGCCATAACTTCTAAATAATCTGGGCTCAGACAAAATACTGAAAGATTTGATCTTTAGACTATGAACTTTCTATAGGGATTACTTTCAGTCCTGCTAAATGATCATCCCTAGCAATCATCTACCGAGAGCTCCTTCAGTCAAACTCAATTGCTCTGATGCTATAAAGACAAGCTCTGAACAGGACATATATCAGGCTAAAAATGAAACAAACAAAATTTATTGTACTCCAAGAATGTTTTAGACAGAGAAGGGAGTAGTCCCAATAAATATATTTGAGGGAAGGTGGTGCTAAGAACTACATAAAATTCCTAGAGAACTATAAAAAGTGATTGGGATATAAAATATTAAGCATGCCTTCACTAAAGGGGAAAAAATGGCACCTGTATGCCATTGCTTATGGTCAATTCAGCAAGTGATAAATATATAAAATTATTTTATTACAGCCCAAGTCCAAATACCAGTGGTTGGATTGGCTATACATAAACTTTTTCTAAAACATTAGAATCATTTTACTATTGATTCTTGGATGATAGATACAGAGATGAAAAAGAACTTTGAGGCCCTCTAGTCTAGCCCATCCTCACCTTTCTATCTTCCCCACCTCCTTTCCCACTCCCATTCAAATTACAGATGATGAAATTGACTTGTCTGAATTGGGTCAGATAGTAAATAGTAGGAATTGGCTTTGAGTTCAGATCCTCTCACTTCAAATGCAGAGCTTTTTCCAATATATTATGTTGCCTCAGAATCCCCTTTAAAATTATAAAGGAATCAAAATTAAGTAAAAGAATACAAGGACAAGGCTTTATTATACATTTGTAAATGCATAATAGGAAGGAAAAATTGTTCACATGCATTACAAAGCTCAGATTACAAATATATAAACCAATTACAATGTGGAATTCAGGAAATACCTACTCTAGTTCATACATAATCAAAATACCCAGGAGTAAAATACACAGATGCAATCAACAGCTGAGTAAAAGAAAAGAAACCAGAAAGTCAAATATATATTCATATGTGTGGGTGGGTGAATGGGTAGTTGTGAGAAGCTAATACTGAAAAAAGGAGACAAAAATCCTTACAAGAATTGCACCCCTGTTAAAGAATAATTGAAAATAAATGACCTGTAGAAATGCAGGTGCATATTATGGTCTAATTTTTAAAAAACTCTTAAATGAATATATTATAATGCATGTGAGACATTACACATGGATGATACAAATGAGACTATGAGTTTTTTGTTTTCTTATAGAAAGATGCACAAAGTATAGATATGAAAACCTTTGTTTCACCTACTCATAAGAGTTTTAAGGTATTTTTTAATCCAAAAGAATCTAGAAATTAAAGAAAATATTTGTATTTGCCATTCTCACTTTTCCAATGGGACCAAAGGTTAATGATCCCAAGTCTAGAGTGTGCAAAAAGATATCAGCTACGAATTCAGATTATGTTTACACTTGTCAAAATGCATGAATGGTGATCTATCTAGGCAAGGATATTGTGTCACCAAATTGCTACCAATTTACTCTCTTTGGGGGGGGGGTATATAGATGACATATTTTAGATGTAATCTCCATTATTAAGATATCTTCCAGTACTTTCTTAAATCTAGACAATTAACTAAACAATAAATCAAGTGCTAAATTGTTGTTTTCTTTCATTTCTGAGTTGTGTGATCAGATTGGAAATTTATCAGTTGGCTCAATTGGAACATATTTCAATATACTTCTATATCAAGACCTCCATTTATCTAGACTATCTAGAATATCTAAAATTAATATGCAACACTATACTACTAGACTAAAGACATATAGAAAATTCCAATTAATTATATAAGTACTAGAAGCAATAATATTTAATAATCTCCTTCTATTTCTATTCTAAAAGGAATCTTGTTATTTTTCTAATATCTAAGAGTTCCAGGAAATAAAAGTCACTTTGGTGCTTTTCAGTAGAAAGAAAGTGTTCATAAACTGATTTGCCCAGCAAGCTAAACAGGGAAAACAAACAAACAAACCCTTCTCAGATCTTTGCTCCCTACCCCTTGGGGATTTTAATCCTGAAAATATTATTAACAATATTGATATTATGTAAATTTAAGAATTATCCTAATTGTTTTTCATAACAAACATACACATGATAGAAGACTAGTGATGTGTTTGCACATATCACATCATCAGTTTTAAATAAAATAGCATTTCTATCACCATTTATCACAAAGGGAAGAGATTCATATTGATGGTAAATTCTTAATAATATATTCTGATATTGAAATGGATGCTGTGAACCTGAAAAACTAATCAACATTTAAAGGATTTTCAGGTGTTGGACCATTATTCTTTTTAATATTTTGTGCACCAAGTTATTTCAGGAAAAAAAAAGCTAATATATGCTATGCATGATCAGCTAACATCATGACGTTTAAAAGGGAAAATGGTGTCCTGGGAATTGGGACACCTGAGTCCTAGTTATAGCTTTCTCAGTAATACACGGTGGTTATAGCTTTGCTAGTTAAGCTAAATTGAGCACAGGGAAACTGAACGAGAACAAAGAAGAAGCAGTAAGCATTATAGCTTGTTAGACTCCCTCAAAGATTTCACTGGCATATTCATGTTCCATTCCCCTAAAACTTTCCTCTCCTCTTCTCCATAGCATATTTATTTATTCACTGAGATCATGGAACCCTGTAGAATAAGCATAGAGTCCTGCAGAAGAGGAGACATTTTATGTTTTTTAAAGATAATTTGTAACTGGTTATCCTTTAGATATTCTCTTTCTCTCTACAAACTACACAGTAATCCTGATATAGGACATCTAATTGTCTTATCCAGGTTCACAAAGCTCTAATATGGGCTTTGGACTTCATTCAATACTTCTAAGTAACCTACACCTGCTAACATTACTCATTTTTAAGCTGTTGACAGTGGACAGCAATCTCACTACAGGCAAACTCATAGCAGGCAAGCCTCAAATTCATCATTTATCTTTCACAAAAAGAAAACACACATGGTAGAAATTGGAGTCTTCATAATATGACTCTTGTTTGTCCAAAATGATCTTTTTAGTTAGGAAACAATTTATTAAAGCTTTTTTGGTAGATGAGTTTGGATTGTTAAAATATTACTATATCCATTACACAGGAGAGTTTCCCTGGAAAATAAACATACTTTCCCTTGGATACAATTCAATTCAACATAATTTAACAAATATTTATGAAGTGCTTACTATACATGAGACTCTGTGGATACAAAAACAAAAATAATAAAGATTGAAAAGATTTATAATTTTTATATAGTTTCCAAACTTTCAGGATTTAAGCCACTTTCCTATTGAAACACATTTATTGACTTTTCAAGTGTGACAGAATAAAAATCAAATTCTTTAATCTTACATTAAAGATAGTGCAAAATCTAGTACTATCTTACCAATTCACCCTTACCTGTCTACTTCCCTCCTTCTACTCCAAAAGAGCCCTCAGTACCAAAAAGTCCAAGATGTCTGTGATGTCTAGAATACATTTCACTAATTTCCTCTACCAAAGTTTTGCTACAAGTATTTAGAATACAATTGGAATGTTCTATCAATGTCCTTCTGACAAGCAAAATTATAACACTAAACCTGTCTGTAGAAAATGTAATAACTAATTTTAAATGACCAAAATGCTGATATTTTACATTGTTCACTCATTTTTTTTATTTTTTGAATTGCCTTCTCTTCATCCACATTTCAAGCATTTAGGTTATTCCAGATGGGTAAAAAATGTAGCTTCCTGCAAGGTTCAACTACCAAAAGAAAATTTGAATAAGAAAATTTCTTGGAAGATTTATGAAGAAAAATATTTAGTCTCCAGGGAAGAGACAGTGTACTGTGTTCATGGTTCAATATCTGCATATAAATTGAGGTATAATTTTAAAAATCTAACACCCAGAGGTAAGATAAAATAGCAATTAATGAGAAAGGAAAAACAGTATAATGTAGTTAAATGAAGTCTGAATAAAGCACTAGCAAACACATCGATATCCTGGAATAATACTTGTCAGGACCAATTCTGCATGGCTGTAAGGGAGCTGGTCAGATTTTTGTCTTTAAGAAATATGTTAAATATTCTTGGATCCTAAATTGATTTCTGAGTGACTATTAATGAAAAATGCCACAGGTAAGCTTTACACACATCAAGTGTATGACCATACTGGAATAATTGTTCCTAATGAGAAGTGTTAGGTTTTTTTAAATAAGAAATAAGGATATTGGAAAAACAACAGTAAAACAAAAACTCAAAACTCTGCATTTTTAAAATGCTCATTCTTATTCAATGTCTTTAAGTCAACATTGAAAAACTATGGAAAAGTTATACAAGAAGGCTGGTTTTGTGCAGTTTGAAATCTAAAATTAAAGTCTGCCAACAATTTAAATTCTGTATACATGAAAAATTAAAGAGGTGAACTCCTAAAAAATTACTTGAATGGAGTTACCAATTGGTAATTTAAGTGAAATCCTATTGTTTAAAACAGAACTGGGCTCCTGGTATGAAGAAGTTTCTTTTCCTCTTTCCTGCATTGCAAAATAAACACTCATCGGGACACATTGTCCTGTAATTGTATAACCAAAATAACTTTGCCTCTTAATGCATTTTGATCAAAAACACTCCGTGTCCTCGTGCTATTTAATGGTGATCGTTTTTATTTATTGGTACTTAAAATAAGTTGATATTTGAATCATCCCTTTCAAGTTCAACAAAATGATATATCATTTTAATCCTTGGGTAGCAATTCTCTTTCGTAGCAAAATGGATTTGGGGAAAGAATATACTGTTTGTAGATAACCTACCTATTCATCTCCTACTATATAATAGTTAAAGGTAAGATAAGCTTAATAATGTCCTTTATAGGATAACTGATTAGCTGATGCCCTTTCCATGGTAGAAGAATGGCATTTGCTTTAGTAATCACTTATGGATGCTGGCACATAAAAGCTTAGATTGGAGTCTGAAAAATGTGATGAAAGGCCCAACCCAGACAATCCTTTGAGCACATAGAAGAAAAATGTCCTTTTTCCTCCTATTGTCACTTTCTCTTCTGAAAAGGGGCAAGGGTCTGGGAATAGGGTAAAAGAATAAATAAATATTTATGCTATTATAGTCTCTAGAAGAGACTCTCAAAAGGTGGGTATTTTTGGTTATCTTCACAAACAGTCTACCATGTTTTCTAAAATACTTTGCAGGAATGTTGTAGTCCAAGGGAAGAGGAATATCCCTTGAGATAAGAGCAAACACACTTTTTGAAAGTAATCCCAGGTATGAGGATTAGAAAGATAACTTGAAGCTTCATTTCTTTTATCTTATCATATCTTTGCTCCCTCACTGGAGTGTAAGTGATAAATTCTGTTTAAAGAAACATCACTTTGCAGCTTCAGAAGCCCAGACAACATTTCTTCCTGATTTGAGATGGGGAGTCAAGAAGGGGAGGCTGGTCTACCTTAAAGCATGTTATGTGTGTGTTTATGTGTGTGTGTGAACATGTGTGTCTTGTGTGCTTTGCTCAAGTCACTATCTTGGTCCCTGTTCCACTATAGTTCTTTTCTTTCTTCTTTCCTAAACACTCAAATCTCCCACCTTCTCTGAGACTTATACATAAACATTGATACACACAAGAAGAGAATGTTCTATTCAAGATGTTAAGATTATATGCCCCATTAAACTTGTAAAGGAATCCTTCATTATCAAGACAAAACATGCCTGCCATGTATCTGGGCAAGAGGACTTTTAGTGGAGAGAATCTTGAGAGTCTTTGGTGTGTTCTGCAATAATTATTGTTATAATGAAAATGCACTCTAATGTTTTCAACTCATTTCCCCTTGATTCCTCAGGTTCCAGTTCTTAAGCACTTTGGTATCTGAAAAGCATACTGTGGGATAAAAGATAACTCTTTAGTCTTCCATCCTCTGAAAAAAATCATGTGTATAGGAAAATTAAAGGGGAACAATTATAAAGGAATAAAAAGTAAAGGATTTGGAGGAACTCTCAGGATGAAGCTAAAATGGATTCTAGTGATTCAGAGGAGATGAGAGACTTGGGAATAAGAATGAGAGGGAAATGCTTAAAATAGTATATTTTTGTACTATAAGAAATGACAAACAAGATAATTGCAAAAACATCAAGAAAGCCTTTTATGAAGTGATACAAAGTGAAGTGAGCAGAACCAGGAAAATGTTATACACAATAACAACAATAATGTATGATGATCGACTGTGAATGAGTTAACTATTATCAATAAGGCAAGCATTTAGGGCAACTCCAAGGGACTCATGACAAAAACAGAGATATCCACTGTCATAAAAGGAAAATTGAAACCTATCATTCTTACTTCATTTCCTCTATGAATTTTTGTCTAGTCTAAGCAAATATGTGGCTTCTTTCACAACATGAGGAACATGGAACTATGTATGATGATAATATATGTACGATCTATATTGTATTACCTGCTTCATTTGGGAGAAAGGAAAGGTAGGAGAGAACATGGATTGCAAAATTTCAGAAGATGAATATTAATAATTACATTGATATGTAATCTGGGGGAATTTTTTTAAATGAGGGAAAAGAATAAAATAACTACAGTGCAGTAGGGGCCAAAATAGCAACTTAAGTGAAGGTTATATAATAGTTATTAAAGTGGTTGGCATGATAAGCACCCTCATTTAGAAGTCAAAAATATTCACAGAATCCTGGATTGGCTAAGACCTTAAATGAATGAAAAATTAATTGTAATTTTAAAAAGCATTTAAAGGGAGTTTGGTACATACAAAGCAATATTGTAACCAGTAGGGATACAAATAGGAAAGTAAGAAAGCATTTGCACTTAAGGAGCTTAAGTCAGACAGAAAAATTCCATAGTCCTGAGGGAGCATGTCTCTTTCTCTCTCAGATAACTTGCCAATTCAGCTGGGCTGTTTGTTTGTTTTCATGAGTGGAAACTGTTAGAGATGACTGACCTCTTCTTTACAAGGGTTGCTTCTTTGGATGATGGCTATAAGGACTGGAGTGAAGCTGAACCTAGTGTATATTTTACTCTGTGGACTCTTCTGCTTACTATGTAGATAATCTGAAATTTTACCTGACCAGGAAATTTCTGTAAAGATATCCTGGAGTCCACTTGAACATCAAGAGACAACTAGAAAGTGTCAGAAATGAAAAGTCTTTCAAAGACATCTAATTTACTACATACTTGATTAAGAATTCCCTCTAGGAACAGAAGGAAATTGAGAATGGGAGACAGACAAGCAGGGAATATAAGTACTGCCAGGTTAAATTATATGTATACTTAGAAACAACAAACCAAGCTACATATAACAGACTCATGGTTTCAAATAAGCCTTTTGGTTCATTATATGGAAATGCTCATTTTTTTGATGTTTGTTGGGTTCACAATTTAAAAGAAGAGAAAATCAAGGAACCTACTTCTTTTCAAGGTAGACCATGCTATTTTTAATAGCTCTAATCATTAGCTACAGGCATTTGTAAAAGTTGGGTCAGGTATGCTGGAATATTGTGGGGGTACACTCCCTTTGGTCCTTCTGCTTCCTTTCAGGGCAAAGATCAGAGTGTATTGGGCAGAACAGTGGTTCTCACTCTAAGGACTCCTTTGTTGTTTGGATGTTTTCTTTTCATGTGGTCTAAATCTATATCTCCAGATTTTCCACTCCATCAATTCCAGTGCAGGCTGAAGAACTCTTCCGAATAGTCACTCTTCTAATGTTTGAAGATCACTGTCATATTTTTCCCATTTTTCCCCAGCAGTGAAGTACGTCTACCTCTGGGAATCGGTCCACATGCAATTTTAAAGTATATACTCTGTGCCAGCCACTATGCCAAGGGATGAAGACATAAAGGTATAAAGGTACAAAGAAAATAGTCACTTCCCTGAAGTGGATTATATTTTATTGGGAGAAACAGCATGTGCACATATAAGTAGATATGAAATAGCATGTCAAAGAGAGAGGGAATGGAATGCTGGATCTCAGGAAAGGCAAGAAGTATAATTTTTCTGGACTATGAAATGTATGAAATTACTCAACCTAGGCAATATTCTAGACGAAAATCAAGGAGTATGTTGATTATTAGAGCCCTTGACACTTAAAACATTTATCCCTACTACCTCGCACAAAGTAAGAACTTAATAAATGTTCTCTCTCTCTCTCTCTCTCTCTCTCTCTCTCTCTCTCTCAGTCTCTCTCTCTCTGTCTCTCTCTCTCTGTCTGTCTATCTATCTATCTATCTATCTATCTATCTATCTATCTATCTCTCTATCTATCATACATAACATCTGTTTTGGCCAAATACCCATTTGTCTCAAAATGGTCAAATGGTTTGTCACCCCTGAGGTCTCAGCATTCCTTGTCTCTCTTCCCTTTTTTGAAACTGGGACATTTACCCTCCTCTAATCTCATGATACTCTTCTTATTCTCCATAGTCCCTCAAAAATCTCCCAAGACACAGATTTTCTGGTTCTGGTGACAACTCAAAAGGGTAGCCATGGATTTTTTTTTCTATCTTTAACTTACCTTGTGTGTCAGCTCCCTACTGATTTTTGCATTGATTGACTCAGGCCAAAAATTATTCTCCTTTACAGAGAAACAAAAGTCAAGAAAGAATTAACTAGCCCAGAATTCTCCTTCTTGACAGTTATAATCATTGGATCAAAACTGAGCACCAGTTCCATTCATTTTCTTTTCCCTAGTAAGGACAGAAACTGGTCCTGCATAGAGAACTCCTGGATTAGGAAAGTCCTTCTACTAAAAGAAGTCAGCATATTCTACACAATTTCTGTTAAAGATTCATTTTTATGTGTTATGAGGTTAAGTTACTGGTAGTGTCAAGGAAAAGTATTTGAAACAGTTTATTGCCTTTAAAATTTCCTCCAATATAGCTTTTTTTAAAAAGTTAAGAAAAGAGAGATTTTAGGTGTCATCTTTTCCAGAAATCATTGGTTTAGAAATGGAAGGGAATTTATAATCCATTTAGAACAACATCCTCATTTTGTAGATGAGGAAATTGAGGCCAAGAGAAGTTAAGGAATTTCCCCAGTGTCTCATAAGTAGTAAGGAGCAAAGCCAGAATTCCAGTCATGGTATTACTCATGAAGGCCTGTCTAATGCCAGTCCTTCTAGCTAAAAGTCATCCTTCTCCCCTTTAATTTTCTGACTGTACTTTGTTTAGATTTCTACTCAAGTTCCATTCTTCATGTATCATGTTTACTTGTGTATAGTATACATTTTCTACTAGAATTTAAGCTACTTAAGGACAGAAACTATGCTGTTTTCCACCTTTCAATCACCAAAGCTGAAAAATATGCCTGGCACAGAGTACATATTTAATAAATTTCCACTTAACTGTATTGAGTAGAGGGTCTATGTTGGTTTACCTTTGCATCATCTATACTGAAAGGGTTTGTTAACTCATGTTATTGTCTCGTTTAGGGGGAGAATGTATGCACTAAACATAAAGAATATATATTAATTTTAAAACACTTTCATATTCTGTAAACTAAATATAACAACATTCATCAAGAGTTTCATAGGATTTAGACCTGGAAGAGATCTATCTTATTAGGCAACTAATCTATCCCTTTCACTGACGAATGAAGTGAACTGAACTACCCAAGGTAAGGTTTGTAGTTATTTATTGAAATGGAATTCAGATAGAAAATTCTAACAAATTAGTGTTTTTTCTATCAAGGATAGAAATTAAAACAGGTTTTATTTATTGTGGATCCAATTTAAATGGGTTAGTTATTAAAGAACTGATAAAATTGTAATATAAAGTCACCTTCCTTGTTATAAACTTCTTGCTAAGTCATTTATGAAGAAATCTGACTAGCATTGCTTTCTTAATTGAGTTCTAGTTATTGTATTACTAGAAAATATAAAAAGTTTTCAAAATTCTGTTCTTCAGATTTTCATAATTTCAGTATGATGTGATTTCTTATTTTTTCTTATTTTTTTTAAATATAGCAACACATAATATCGCGTATGGCTAACAAGTTACTATTTAAGTGAAACACCATCTTTCTCTCAAACCTCTCCCCCTCTCCCCCAAAAAGAAGAAATTAAAAAAAACTTCTAGTACTATCTTTTGGCCAAGTGAATTAGCTTAGTTCAATGATGCAATCTATACACAATCTTGGAAAGACCAAGTGCTTAGAATGTAGAGACAGACTATGGTAATTGACTTAATTCAAATGATTCACTAAAACAGGAAGGGTTCTTTGGTATTTCCCACTTACATAAACTCTTGGAGCTGAGCACAGCTGTGAGTAAAAACAATTGGAATGAGATACTTTAATATGATGAACTATTAACTGAACCCAAATATTAATTTTCTTTTCTCTGAACTTATTTTTTTCTCTCTGAACATCTAGTGAACCAACTTCAACTAGACCTGAACTTCTGTATTTTCTTAAAGTATTGAACTTAAAAAGATATCAACATAGTCTATGAACTGAGGCAGATATGATCTTTAATCCTTATTTCAATTGTCTGGCATGTACAGTGTAGTACCCAAAGTAAACATGTGTGATCTGCCTGTTAATATACTCAATAAATAAAATTAGTTGAATATATATTGACTATATAAATATAATATGTAATATATATATATATATAAATTACACAAAAGATAAATTATATATATTTGCCTGGAGAAGTGAAGTTTTAGGAGATTTTCATATATGTTTACAACAGTTTGAAGGACTTCTATAAGAAAGAGGAATTAAACTTGTCACTAGAAAGCAAAACTAGAACAATAGGAGGAAGTTGTAATTGGATAGGTATTGGCTTGATATAGGGGAAGGCTTTCTAAGAAGTTTTTCAAAAGGAAAAAAAAATAGTGTCATACTGTCCTCCCTTGCTAGAGGTCTTCCATGCTGCTTGGAGTATTCCTATTCAAACACAAAATGAATTTAAATGACCATAAGCAACCTCCCAACTCTGGGATTCTATAACATAGATCAGGAGTGAATAAGAACTCAAAATGGTCAAAAAATCCCTTCTAGTTGTGCAGGAGATAACTATAGGACTTTTTCCTGATTAGAACAAGTTCTTCTACAATTTTTCTTTTGCAGGTTCAACTGCTTATATCAGAAAAAAAACAGCCATAGCAAAGGAAAGAAGATACAGAACGAATAAAAAATAGACCTATTGAGGATTATGCTGTTTCTTTGATTAAGAGTCATATAATATTATTACTAAGACCCTTGGTATAAGACTTAGAGTATTCCACACACCATTAGGCGCTTGATAAATGTTTCTTTATGAAGATAGGTTTATTGTCATATCAATAAACAATTTAAACCAGTGTTCTCATCGTTTCAAATTAAGTTTTTTTATAAATATCCTTATTAGCCTCTTCTAATTGCATGCTTTCACAATTGTTATATATGCTGTGATTTCAATATTTTTATGAGTCGTAATCAATATATATCATTAAGCTAATAAAACTATTACTATAGAAACATCATTTATATATTCATTTAAAACTCTTACAAATTTAATTTTTTCAGCTCTTTCTAACTTCTCAAACTAGCTTTTAAAATGGCTTTAAAAGACTACTAAAAAGATCATTTATTGCTAAGTTTATCTAAATTCATAGAGCTAAAGTACGTGTTGCTTTATTTTCAATTTTGTTTCAGATGTCAAAACAGCCTGTTTTGAGAATTAAGCATTACAAGCTATTAAAGTCTTATAAATAATGTTTTAGGGAAATGTATGTGAGACATTAAGTAAAATAATAATGTGATTTCCTTCTTTTTTCTTTCCTTTTTGATAAAATTACTAAAGACAAAGCTGATTATATTAATCATAAAGAAGCCAAAAAGAGTTAAAAATAAGTTTTAAAATTCATTTAAAGCTTGCATTTGAGCTTCATTTTACTACTTTTATGTTACCTTTCTTAATTAAAAACAAATATTATAATTTAATTCATACCATTATATTTCTGCTTAAAGACCACTTCCTGCAATGTGTGGACATATTTAATTTATTTAATTTGGCTGAATATAAAGAGAGGTAGGACACACTGAGAAATAAAGATGCAAGAGGAAACAAAGCATGAACAAAAGTCACCTTGACAAGCTGATACAGTGGCATATTTTGCCTCAGGGATCTTGGCTCCATTGCACATCTCTGCTTCCAATGTACACTGATTGACTGTAAACTCTCCGGGTCATCACCTATGGGTGAGTACTGGAAGAGCCAACTCTGGATGAGCTAGATGAGTGAGTGAATTCCCAGAATTCTCTATTTATTGATAGTTATTTCAATGTACAGAATATGCAGAGAGATGCAATATGGGCTCAGATTGCACAAAGGCAAAAAATGATGATTTTTAAGTGACAAGTTCATCTTGGGACTACTTTATCAGCCTGCTTCTATGTATGTGCATACATGTGTGTGTTTGTGCCTTTCACTGACCATTTTTAATGAAGAATCTTAAATGTCTGTAAAACTTCCTGAAAAGATATTCATATAAGTCACTGCAGTGCTGTAGAATCATTGCTGGACTTGGGATGGAGTACACTGTTACATACCATGAGTAAATCTTTTGACTTGATTGAGCCAAAGCGTGCCTATTTTTTAAATGGAAATAATGATATTTATTATGCCCAGCTCTATTGAGAATGGAATGAACTAAAGAACATAAAGTGATTTGTAAACCCTGAGGTTCTCTATAAATGCCAACTATTATGTTTTTCAACAAGTCAGCAAGGATTCAAAAGAAATTTCTGTGTGCAAGATCCCTGGGTTAAATTTAGTTGTTGAATTCTGACATTAATTAAGCAATTCCATTATGTTACTTATTTTAAAAGTTTACAACCTTCATTCACTAGCTAACCAAAAGTGCATTCAACTAGAGTTGAAAAAAAATTGTATACTGATTCTTTTTGGTTTTCCAGTATGGGAAGTTACTCATCATCATAATTTTAAAGAAAAGGAAACTGAGATTTGATTAGATGAGATAACGTCCCTATCACACATCTAATGACAGAGGCAACCTCTGAACCCAGTTGTTTTGATGCCTATTCAATGCCCCCATAGTATGAAAATGAAATGCTCCCCTGCTGCTACTTTGATTTCACAGTACACTAATTTACCAAGACTGGTATACTTACAAGTACTTTAATAGAAAAACAGAAGGTAAAGCCCAAAGGGATTCATTGGGTGACATATACAGCAACTATGAAATAATATTGAAGTTGTATTTTATAACCAATTTTCCTCTAAAATCAAATTTATTATTATGATGGAATAATATCTCAATAAAAGAAATTAGGAATATGAGGAATTTAGAGGAATCTTGGAAGATGTATGAACTGATACAGAATGAAGTAATCAGGTCGAAATAAAGAATATTCCTACGACTGTAGTAATGCAAAGGAAAAAAAACACTAAAGTTACTTCAAGTTGTGAAATATTACAATGACCATTCTTGGCCATGGAGGCCTCCCCTTTGGGGGTAGAGAACTGAGAGATTCTAATTGTGGAATATTGTATACACTGTGAGATGTGATCAATGAATTTGTTGATTTTATTTAGTTGTTTTGTTAAAAATAAAGGTTCAAGGCCTAGAGATGGGATGTCCTAGGTTCAAATCCAGCCTCAGACACTTCCCAGCTGTGTGACCCTGAGCAAGTCACTTGACCCCCATTGCCTACCCTTACCACTCTTCTGCCTTGGAGCCAATACACAGTATTGACTCCAAGACGGAAGGTAAGGGTTTAAAAAAAATAAAAAATAAATAAAGGTTCATTGGAGTCTACAATGGAAACTGTTGTATTAAATGCAAAAAGTCCATTAATAAATTTTAATAGTTAAAAATAAAAGCCAGGGGGAAAAGGCTTTTTTTTTGATTCTGTATTAAACCTTTTCAAGAGACATTACTTCACGAAAGTTATTCATTCCATAATAAATTTTAAAACATATTCATTTACTGAAAATCTCTTACGCTCTTGCTGTCTGCAAGTCATTGTGCTGGACTGAATAAGACACCTAAGTGAATGAGAAATATTCCTTCTGTTCAAACAGCTCACTATCTAACAGAAGTGATAGAATATAGGCTACTTCATGGATGGCAGGGCTCTCTCATTTTTGTAGTAGACAATATGAGGTACTTAATTGAATAAAGGTACCCAAAGTACTGGCAAAAACAGAATATTGTTTGTATATGTACACAGAAGTAATGAAACTGCTATGAATAAAAATTTTAAAATTGGAATACATTTTTAAATCTTTTTATTTAAAATAAGAAGAGTTCAGAGATCCAAAGCCTGATGACACCTTAACATTTAATTCCTAAAGTATCTCTTAATAATTTTTCTATTTTGTTGCCTTTATCAGCATGAACTATTTTTAATTATATCAGTAAAAGGCAAATAATTCCATCTTTCTTTCCGTTATCTCAAACTTTTGTTTAAAAGAAAGAATGCATTACCCCAAATTTTTTCTGTGGCTACAGCTGTTTGGGAAAGTAATACCGAAAAAGATCAAACAATTTATTAAAATTGGAGGCTATTTCATGTGCCAGAGAAAGAAAAAATATAATCCTGCGTTTCAGGAAGTCCTTTTGCAATTCATTCTGTACATCATATGAAGACAATTCCAAGATGATTGAATAACTAACCATTCCATTCAATTTTCTGATTCTCCTAAACAGCCCTGGAAAGTAAAGGATTAACCTGCTCACCTCATTCAACTAGAGAAAATAAGAAGGGTTATAAAAAAGCATATCTTTTGGATACTAATTAGCTACCAGGTAACTAGAAAACACTCCATAGTTTTGAAAGCATTTAAAGAGTTCCCAGATCTTATTTTGCAGCAAACTAATCATTTCATTCCAAATATTTCTGTAGGCATCAGTAAGCCCCAACTATAGTTATAAATGATTCACTCCAGAAATGTACATTTCATTATTTCCTATATAGATCTATGTGTGGTCAAGAAATTAAAAGTAGATTAGAATAAGGTCTCCTTGAGTCAATTCTGCATATTTTTCATATGTTGAATTTAGGTATTATTTGCCTTTTTTGTCTAAAATGAGAACTTAATAAATCCCTTTACATTCAAAGAATAGGAAGTGATGGAAGTACAGTACGGAAGCGAGCACTCTCAAGGCCGATGATTTGGGATACCAGGATGTCTATATAGCACCAAGTTGTTGGGGTCATCCCCAAATATGGATCATTTAATTGGCACCCCCCAGCTTCACTGATTTTTTTTCCTTTCAGTTAAGTCCTGAAAGCTTGCCCACAGGCATCCAGGGCTCTTGTTTGTAATTTCCTTCTTCCTCCTCTACTTTCCCCTTAGACTTTCAAAACTGGTCTTCAGGTTCTTTCTTCACACTAAGGTATAAATAATTCATAATAGTTGAAAGTTCTACTTCTCTCTTTTCAGATCAGTCCCCCTTTACCTAAAAGTGATCTCCTCCTTCACGAATTTTCTTGGAGCTCTTTGTCTGGATCTCTTCTTTGACCCTATCATGTTCTAACTGTATCAGACTCACTTGTGTATGTGTTCTCCATCTATTTTTCTTACTTAAATTGAGTATAGGTAAGCTTGAAGGTGATAGCTATGTGGCACACGTGGGAGAAATAACTTCACTGCTCAGTACAGATTGCCTTCCCCAGGGGTTCTTTAACCTGATGTTTGTGAATATCTCTATTAGTGTTTATGTATGTACGTACACACATAAAGAGCTTATATAAAATATATATTATATATATGTATATATATTCTCTAAATATATATATGTATGTATTTATTTATATATATTGTATTTATATTCTCTCTATATATACATATATATGTTACTTAAATGCAATGTTCATCATTTCAGTCATCACTTTGGGGATTTTCTTTGCAAAGATACTGGAGTGGTTGTCACTATCTTCTCCGGCTCATATTACAGATGAGTAAACTGAGGCAAACAATGATAAATGACTTGCCCAGGGTTACACAGGTACTTAGTGTCTGAGGTCAGATTTGAACTCAGATCTTCCAAACTCCAGGCCTGGCACCCTAACCATAGAGCCTCCTAGCTGCTCAAGATTTTCATTTTTATCCTAGGTTATTTTATGCCCTAAAACATTCCAATAATGAGGCTATCAATTTTATCACTACCAAAAGATTTTAGGACCACAATGCAAGAATTTAAAGAATCCTATTCTGTTCTGAATTTGGCAGCCCTGCAATTGTTGAATCAAAATCACATTTCATTCTCATATCAAAAAAGATAATGACCTGCTTTTTTGGTCTTGAGGAGAAGATGGCTACTTTCTGATTTGGCCAAAGGGAATCAGGTTCTCGCTGGTTTAGTAATTTCTTTAGCTACAGATAGGTAGGTAGGATACATAGGGTAAGGAGATCAAGTTTAATCTTAGCCCTTGGATATGTGAATCATTACAAGGACAAAAAGCCCCATAGAGTACCCTATCCATGCTAATAGTATATGCCCAGTGAAGGAACTTTTATTGGGTATGATATTATCACTCTATCAATTTTTTAAAATTGATCTTTTTTATAATAACATTTTATTAACTAATTCAAAATGATCAAAATGAGGTTGAGCCTTTGAAAGTGGTGAAAATATGTCTCAGTTGATACTTTAAAAAAAATCCCAAATTGGGACCAGGAAGGACCTAAATCCCACCCCACTCCAAATTTTTCCAGCTGTCTTGCCTTTTAAATTTTTTGAAAATTTTATACAAGCTGAGTTAATCACTCTCTGATTATAGGCTTATCAATGGATGCTGTTTATGTCCTCTGAAGATCAACCTAGTTAAGTATGAAGAAGACTTATTAACAGAGCATTGGATACCAGATGATCATTTTGTTTAAAACTAGAGCATCTCAAAGACAATCTAATAAGATTGGGAAGAGAATGTATCATTTGAAATAATTACTAAAGGATGCAAAATGTTACATGTTATTAACCACCTGGAGTTTTATGATGTAGTATGCTTCCTAAAATATACCTTAACTAGAAAACAGGACTATCATCACAATATTGGTGGAGAAAAATAAAGTCCCTGACCTTTCTTCTATTTGGGGAAAGCTGGAGTCATGGGGTTAACATTCCAATTTTGGAAAAAAGGCCAACTGGTTTGAGTGAATGCTATCACCTACTGCAATAATACTTCACCTCTAAATAGTAAGTTACAGATTTTTAAATTAGAGTTAATACTTTATCTCATTTAATTTATATAATCTAATGAAACAGGATTATTAGGAAATACTTCCATTTTAGAGAAGACACCAAGACTAAACAACTGATCAAGTGTCATTTTTTCACATTTCATTGAAAAAGCATTAATTGTCTCCTTTGTGCAGAGCATCAAGTTAGGCATTCTGGTAGATTCAGTTATCACAAGATGTAATCCACATCAATTGCAGAATGGTTTAACAAGTTGTCATATATGATTATAATGGAATACTCTTGTGCCATTAGAAATGACAAACGAGAAGACCACAAAAAACCTGGAAATATCTATATTAAATGATGCAAGGTGAAGTAAATAACCAGGAGGATGTTCTTCACAGTAACGGCAATAATGTATGAATGTATGATGTTTAACTATGAATAACAACTATTATCAGCAATTCAAGGGTTCAAGACAACTCCAAGGGACTCATGAAGAAAAAGGCTAACCATTGCCATGAATGGAACCAATGGAGTCTGAATATAGATTGAAGCCTACTTTTCTTCACTTTATTTCTTTCCTTCATGAGTTTTTTTCTTCTTTTTTTAGGAGATATGTGCCTTCTTTCATAACATGACAAACATGGAAATATGTATAACATGTATCATTATTGTCTTCTGTCTTAGATAAGGGAGAGGAAGGGAGAGAACATAGATCATAAAGTGTTGGAAAACAATTATTAAAAATTATATCTAAATGTAAAAAATAGAATAAATGTAAACAAAAAACATAATCCACATGAGGTCCCAAGCTTAAGGATTAATGGTGCTAGGGGTAGAAATTCAGACCTCATGACAAGAAGGCTAGTGCTTTGTCTAAGGTGGCTCTCATAAGGATCAATTTCTAAGCCATTTCATTGCAGTCACCAAGGAGTTGTTTTGTTTAAGAAAGTAGAGGTCTATCGACTTGAAGTAATAGTACCTACAAGATGCTGATGTTTCTGTTTGTTTTTTTCAGCCTTCATTGTAATCAATGGAGCTTGGAAACTTTCAAATGACATAAGACTAGTCATTTTTACTTTGTGTCTATGAAAGAATGGTACAGCACAAAGCCTATTCTTGTTTCATTGGGTTTTGAGTGGAGCCCTTTTCGTCCCTTAATTTCCCTAATTAGTCTCAATTGTGTTCTCCTTCTAAGTTAGCAGGCCAAGATGGTATCTGCTTTATTGCCATGGGAGGAAAACTTGCCCTTATTGAGCTTTATTAGATACTCCATTCTCTCATTTAGAATCCTATTAAGTTTCCCCTTGGCATTTTCTAAATCAATTAGTTTTAGCCTTGCCCTCCTTAATATGCTTCTTTTGGAGGCTCCTAATTTTAGTCCCTAACTCTTGTATTTGTAGTTGCCTTTTCCTTTTCTTTTGGGCAAAGATTTCAATCAATTTTCCCTGCAATACTGCTTTGCTAGCATCCCACAGAGTCATATCTGTGACCTCACCATTATCATTGTCTGCTAAATATTCAGCCCATATGTCTTTGCGCTTTTCCCTAAACCATTGCTGCTGAAGGAAGTAATTATTACTTTACCATCTTAGCACTCCCTTGTTGCCTTTCAAGTGAACTAATTCTACGCCCAAGTGAATCATTGCAGGGTCCGAAACTAGAATCTTGTCAATAGAGCAGCAACTTTGCCCTTAAGCTCTAGTGGGAATGAAGGGGGAGAAATGGTTCTGGAGTAGGTTTTTGAAAATAAAATGTGAGTTGTGAACATCTCTTTTTTTTTAATCAATAGAGGTGGTTAAGTGGGGTTTCTGGGATCAAAGAATTTGAAGGCAATTAAAATCTATGACCATGAATTCCTTTCCCAGTGACAATCATGAAGTCCTTTAATTAGCAATTCAGTAGAAACATTTACTAGATTACAGAATGGTGGACATGGAATGGCATTTTTGGATGATCATTTGAGCCCATTCATTTTACAAATGAACAAACTAAGGGCCAGAAAGCTAAGATGGTTTGCCCACCATTGTCTGAGCATTGTAGTAGATGGGAATGAATCCTAGAAAGTTCTGACTCCATGCCTGGGGCTTTTTACACTTTCAAAATTACATGCTAGCTGGATTATTATGATGACTGGTGTTTTCCAAGACTGAGCAGGGAGGGGGGATGAGGAACACATCTTTCCATGGGTAAATATGAGGAAATTAGCTTACATAAAAACTTTCTTTTTCTTTCCTCTTCCTTTTCCTTCTTCTCCAGCAAGACAGCAACTATCCCTCTTCCTCCTCATCCTCCTAATATTACTACAACTACTGTTCTCGAGTTCATTATAGTTGTACATAAATGTTTTCAATTAAATACATAATATTTTATAAAACTGAACTATTTCCTTTTAGATAAAAGACAAATAAATACTGGAAATATGGACTGATGGCAAAATTGATAGTGAGACAGAGAAGGGTAGAGAAGATAGAGAAACTCAGAAAAGTATATAATTTTCTCTCCAAAACTACTCCTATCATATGGGTAAAAACTAGAAGAGGGGTGATAAAAATTGGTTAAATGATCCCAAGCAACACTAAATATCCTATGACTTTAGGAACTTGGCTTTTGTAATAAAAAATGACAGAAAACAACATAAAGTGTTTGGAAGATCAGTCCTTTGAACGGAATCTCCAGTTCTGAAAGAGGAAAGCTTTCATAAAATTACCATGTCTCTAGAGTATATTTAATAAAACAACGAAGCAGCCGTGGAAATCATCACTAAACACATCTCTTTTCAAATTATTTCGGGTGTTGAATCATAAACTCTGCAATAAAGGGGGCCCCTAGCTGGGTGCTGGGAGTCTTCAGTTGCCATAAATGCTCGTACGCAGAAGTTGTTTCCAACTGTATTCACAAAGGGCTCTTCTAATCCTATTCAGTTCTCCCATTACCATTTTATTAGCTTTCTGAAGGTAATCTAACAGCAATGCTTTGGAATCCAAACATGGTTTTGATTTATGTTTCTAGAAGCTACTATGCTCAATTGTTATAACTCTGCTCTTATAATAGTTTTAATTAGGTATAAAGAGGACTTTCTTGACTTTGAATTTAATAATGCTAGTCAATAATAGTTTCAGAATTATAATAGATTATCACCTTAGAAAGCTGGTTCGAAGGGTATAAACAGATAACTATTTCCCAGCAATACCACTATTAGGTCTGTGTCCAAAAGAGATCCAAGATGGGAACAAAGGACCTACTTTGCACAAAAACAATTTATAGCAGCTCTCTTTGTGGTGAAAAAGAACTGGAAATCAAAAAGATGTTCAACTGGGGAATGACCAAATAAGTTGTGGTATATATCTGTGATGAAATACTATTGTACCTAAAGAAATAATGAACAGGATAATCCTCCTAAAATCTGGAGAAACATATGAAGTAGTGGAAAGTGTACTGAGTAGAACCAGGAGAATAAAGCATGATGATCAATTGAGAATGACTTTACTATAATCAGCAATGCAAAGATCTAGGACAACTCCAAGGGCCTCATGATGAAAAACACTCTCCATCACCATATAAGGAACAGATGGAGTCTGAATGCAAATTGAAGCATGCCATTCTTCGCCTTATTTCTTTCGTGAATTTTTCTCTGGTATAAGTGATATGTGTCTTCTTTTAGGACATAGTGAATATGGAAGTATGTTTTGAAGGGTAACACATGTAGAACCTATATTATATTGCCTGCCATCTTGGGGAAGGTAGAAGGATAGAAGGGAGGGAAAGAACACAGCTTGCAAAATGTCAGAAATATATTATGAAAAATTGAATCAATGCAATATGGCAAAAATTTTTTAAAAGATACCTATTACAACCATTCCCAAAATTTCCTTGATTGACTCATCAAATTCCCACATTCTTTTGGGAATAAGTAAATAAGCTTTCTCCTAAACTATCAATATGATTCCATAAGTAATTCAACAAGCACGTTATTAATAATACAGTACATATGTCCACATTTGTCATGTTGTGAAAGAAGATACACATTGCCTACACTAGGGAAAAGTTCATGGAGAAAATAAAGAATGATATGTTTCATTTTGCATTAAGATTCTGTTAATGTCTGTTCTTTCTATGGCAGTGGATATCCTTTTTTTGTCATGAGTCTCTTATAGTTGTCCTGGATACTTACCTTTCTGATAATAGTTAGGTCATTCACAATTGATCATTATACATTATTGTTATTATGTGTGTAAAGTTGATCATTTCATTTTGCATCACTTCATGTAAATCTTTGCAGGTGTGTGTGTGTGTGTGTGCATGTACAGTCATTTTGTCATTTCTTATGGCACAATAGTATTCCATTACAAGCACATACTACAATTTGTTCAGCCTTCCCCCAACTGGACCTATCTTCAGTTTCTACTTCTTTGCCATCACAGAAAAAGGAGCAGCTAAAAGTATTTTTGTAAAGTAGGTTCTTTTCCCTATCTTTAATCAATTTGGGCTATAGATCTAGTAATGGTATTGCTGGGTCAAAGGGTATGCACAGTTTGATGGTCCTTTGGCATGGTTCCAGATTGCTCTCTAGAATGGTTATATCTGTTCTCAGCTTCACCAGCAGTATATCAGTATCCTAAGATGTCCATGTCCCCGCTAACATTTAGCATTTCTCCTTTATCTTATTTTTGCTAGTCTGATGGTCAGCATTCTATTCTTCTAATCTAACTTCAGTATTATTCTCCACTGGTCTCCATTTCACTCTATATAAATCTTTTCCTCAACGTATATTTATCTATGTAACATCTTGTATCCAACCTATTATCAGTACTACCACATCAGCTCCATTCCTCTTCTCCTCTTAGCTAGATCATTGCAATTGCCTCCTAAATGCCTCATTTTTCTCCCACTCTAGTAGATCTTGCTCCCCCAAATAGTTTTTAGTTGAAGATTTGACCATTTAACTCTACAATTCAACTTCGATGGCTACATAATGCCTCTAAAATAGAAAATAAACTCCTCTTTTGGGGTTTAAAATCCTTTTTAATCAGCCTGCAAACTATCTTTCCACTATCATTTTCTGTTACTTTCTCTCCCATGTCCTAAATAAAATAAAACTGGTCTTTCTCTTCCACACACAATTCCTTATCTTCCTTGTCCACAGGCTTATAATACACATCTTCGTCACATCTGCTTTATTTCCTCAAAGGCTCAGCTCAAGCACTACCTTTTACACAATGCCTTTGCTTATGCTGCCAGCTACTAATATCTTACTTTTAACAACTACCATGTATTTTATTTTATGTATCTCTTCATCTTTATTCTTTATATACTTATATTTATTCATCTAAGTTCACGTGCATGTCTTCCTTTTGTATGTAAGTTCCTTGAGAGGAGGAATTCTTTCACTTTTCATCTTCATAGATCTATAGCACCTCACATAAGGCATACACACAGCATATACTTACTACATTGAGGCTAATTGACTGAAGGATTTGAGTAAACATGTGACACAATCAGAACTATTTGTTAAGTATAGCAATCACAGAGCAGTATACAACAAAGACTTGTAATAGAAATAAATTTGTTGCAAATTTTGAGAATGTCAGAAAAAGGCAATGAGTTTGAGGAATTATTTTGATAGTGGAAGGAGTGAAAGATGTGATGAAAGAGGACATTGAGAAGGAATAAGACTTAAAAAAGCAAAATATGTTTTAATCTGGACACAATGTTATTGTTAAAAGGGGATTCAAGGGAGAGAGAGAAACCAGGGGACCAGATTGTGGGTGAGAAGAATGATGGTACCATTTGCAAAAATGTCTAAACTGAGGAAAAGAGCTAGCTTGATTTCTGACATGTTACTTTAGCCCCATAATAAAATAAGAGGTGTTTTTAATAAGAAGAAAGGTCAAAATGAATAAGTAATAAAGAAAAACTTGAAGCCACCATACCACACCATAGTGGAAGAAACTTGATGGATACAGGGGGACAGCAAAAAAGATATAGGGATGTGCTGACAGAGAGAAATGAGGCATAAAAGGGGATGACCATAGACCAAAGAACCGTCAACTATTTTACAGTTTTACTTATGACTGGCTCTGGTAAGTGAGAAAAGACTGGTAACTCAGTGGATAATCAATGCTATGATAAATGAAGGTGACCTTTTTCTTGAACTCTGTCAGGCTTCTTATTCAGACATCTTAGGGAGTGCAGGATTATCATTTGGCTTTATAGACCACTTCCCTGGGGAGTTTGAAGTCCAGGCACCTATGTGCTCTTTCAATTTCCTGAACAGAGTCTTGAAGGATCTCAGCAAATATGCTCAGCAGCCAGGATGTCATGAATGAGCTAATCCAGTGACCCTTTGCTCTCTTGGAAGTCTCCTTAATTAACACACACACACACACACACACACACACACACACACACACACACACA
>NC_058135.1:81910497-81978476 GCF_016433145.1 Gracilinanus agilis
CAAATATAGATTAAAGCTATTCTTATTCTTGGTATTATTACATATAGAAATATATGTAATAATATATATATAATATTATATAAAATATTATTTATATAATTTATATAATATTATATATAATAATATATAGCATATAGTAATATATGTAATAATGTATATAATATTATATAAAATATTATTTGTATAATTTATATAATATTATATATATAATAATATATAGCATATAGTAATATATGTAATATAGTGCATCTAGGACCTAATGAATGTGGATGGCCTCCTCCAATGTTTCAGATCGATAACCATCCATATCCTTTTTTCATGTGTAATTTTAACGTATGCTTTCCTATAAATCCTCTAGATATTATCATTTTTATCACTAGTGAATGGAGCATTGGATATGGAGTCAGGAAGACGTGGGCTTGAAAACTGCTTTAGAAACTTACTATATGTGTAATCCTGAGCAAGTCACAGTGTTACAGTTTTAACATCTATTAAAGGAAGAGGCTAGACTAGATAATATCCATGGTCCTTTTAATGCTAATGTTCTGTAACTATGAGATTTATTATTATCCCTTTACCTTTGCAATGACTTAGAGGGAAGAGAAAGAGAAAAAAATATAAAAGAAGAAAGTGATAGAATACATAAGTCAGGATTAACCCTAAATAAATATACCATTTGATAGCATTAATAAGATTTAAAAAATTACTTGATTTCTCTCAAAAATGACCCATTATGGGCAAGCAACGAATACTCTAAGATTTTGAATGGTCTGAATATCTTAGGAAATGTCTTATCGGTTCAAGACTGAGACTATGGGGCAGCTGGGTAGCTCAGTGGATTGAGAGCCAGGCCTAGAGACGAGAGGTCCTAGGTTCAAATCTGACCTCAGACACTTCCCAGCTGTGTGACCCTGGGCAAGTCACTTCACCGCCATTGCTCACCCTTACCACTCTTCTGCCTTGGATCCCATACATAATATTGATTCTAATGTGAAAAGTAAGGGTTTAAATAAAACACTGATATATAACATCAATACCTATACACATATGTACTGTATCTATCGCTGATAAATGAAGTCCTAGAAGATTAGAGCAAAATGGAACTTGATCATCTAATCCAATCCTTTAATTTTATAGATGAGGAAAATAAAGTAAATTTACTCGCCAAAGTTTTAGTTAGTGGTAGAGATGGGATGTGAACTTGGAGATTAGTAGCAAGAAAAATGACATTCTCATACTACCATATGTAACTATGAAATTAATTTTTAATTTAACAAATTTAAAATTTGATTAAGATAATTTGAATATTTTGGGTATATATATGTATATATATGTGATAACTAGAGCTCCCTGAGAGCAGGAATTGTATTTGCTGTCTTTGTATTCCCAGACATTAGCAGTGACTGGCACATAATAGGTTATTGGTAAAATCTTGTGAATTGCTGATAATCCCTCCTTTTGTTTTATTTTCCAGGTTATTTTTGTGTAGACTGGAATTTAAAGAGGAAATTTTTCCTCACTGGTTTGAATCAAAGGTAACAAAACACTTTTTCCTAAAACAAATGCTGTTCAACTTGTGATTGTTTTAGGAAGGCTGATACTTATTTTAAAAGAATAATGCGTGTTCATAAGTATCTCTCAAAATAGATAAAGTCGGTTTCATATTTTTATATGAAACACCTTTATCTAGTTGCTGAAAGTATTACATAATGTTGACAATAAAATTTCTGGGGAGGAGGAAGAAATATTGCCCTTTTCAAATATTAAATAGTAAATACAATTTTTAAATTTTATGTTGTTCTGAAAAGCACGTTGGGTGTGCTATAATATGTATGTAACATGGTTTGTTTTTTAAAGGGTTAATTGGTCAATCACATGAGGTCTGAATGATCTGTGATTGAGAGTGCCTTGATAGACTCCCTACCTCTCCAGAGCATTAGGTGAGAAGGTGTAATCGCTGCATGAAAATTTATCAGGGGCATCTATCAACTGTTCATATACCCAGGCCTGATACAATCCTGGGCCAGGCTTATTGATTTAATTGTTTAAACATCACATCACTGCAGGGCATTAGAAAAATGTCAGTTTTATTCCTGAAAACCTGACCCAAATGAGTGAAAAGCAGAAGGAGTAGATATCTAATGTAATTGATGAAAACAAATCATTTGCCTTCACTTTTTTTTAATCTAGTGGAAATCAAATCCATTTTATGAAGGAATTTAACATTTTTACACAAAGGAAATGAAGTAAAACCATAAAATCAGGTATAACAAGGTACTTTAAGTAAACCTAAAATGAAGGGGAATTTTTAAAGTCATTTTCCACAATGGAGATGACATATTCCTTCAATGTTTTGAACTCAGAAGGTAAAGAGGGTAATACTGTCAACTGGGTAAAAAAATGAGGTCAAAGGTCTTTCACATCTATTAAAATTCTCCTGTGGGAAGCACAACCACAATATGATTTCATGGACTGCATGAAACAAAAACTGATCATTAAAATAGTCAGTATCCCCTATGACAAATCAGTTTAAGTAGCCAGGTAATTATTTGGATCCATTCATATGTCTTAGAGATGTTAACTCAAAAGTGGATCTCACCCTAACAGTTTAGATTACAATTACATTTTACCTTCTTATGTTGAGGCAGGTAGGTGGTAGAGTGAATAATATTGGGATTTGGAAAAGAAAAAAAAACAACTTTGTTCTCCTTTAGATACTTATAACTTCTATGACCCTGGACAAGCCACTGAATCTCTGTTTGCCTCAGTTTCTAAATATGTAAAAATGATGATAAAAATAGCACCTAACTCATATGATTGTATAACAACTAAATGAGATAATATCTGTGGAGTGCTTTGCAAAACTTAAAATTCTATACAAATACTACTTATATTTCTTTTCAAAACTATTGCTTATTGTGTTTATATCATTTTCAGGCTATAGTATTCCTCAGGAAGGAATTTTATCAATGTGGATAACCTCTCCACCAACATGGATCACAACCACCCTCTATGACTGAGGAGAGAGTTGTTGTGGCCAAGAAGTCCATTATGTTTCAGTCAGCATGCTATTAAGCTCCAAAATTGTAAAGGCAGGTACCCAGCCAAAAAAGTGTATAGGCTCATGCTAGAAATCTTCCAGGGGTCCTACGTGGTGCTGGGGAAAGGGCACCATATTTATAGTCAGGAAGACTCACTTTCCTGAATTCAAATTTAGTCTCAGACACATGCTAGCTGCATGACCATGGGCAAATCACTTTACCCCATTGATCTCAGTTTCCTCATCTGTAAAATGAGCTGGAGAAGGAATTGGAAAGGTACTTCATTATTTTCGGCAAGAAAATCCAAAAGATGTCATGAAGCGTCAGACACGATTAAGTCTTTCCATTTGGTAGGATATGACAAATATGTTTTCGGTAGACATAGCTGCTTGAGAAAAAAGACATCCATATCACAATGAGGCAACAACCAACCTGCCACCAAACATTTATTAATCCCTTACTGTGTAATAGAAACTATCCTAGGCAATGGGGATACTAAGACAAAAAATAAATCAATCCCCACAATCCGTTCTCTAAAGAAGTTTATATTCTACTATGGATGGGTTTTATAAAGTGACTATGCAAAGGATTAACAAGTGAAGGACTCAAGAATGGTCTCTTGAAAGAAGTAGCACCTGCATTGAGCCATGAAGGTAGGTCAGCATTTTAAGAAGTAATCAATCAATCAATCATCATATATTAATTGACTACTAAGTACCAGGCACTGTGCTAAATTGACTTTCCTGGCTACTTTTAAAGCCCAACTAAAATCTCTTCTTTTAGAAGACGCCTTTTCCAAACTCTCTTAATTCTAGTGCCTTTCATTTATTAATTGCTTCTTCTTCAGCATGCCCTTGCTGGCTAGCTCCTAATGGGAGCTCCTAGAGCTTGACAGTCATGGGCCAGTCATCAAGGCAAAATTTTCCATTCATCTGCTAATAGCAGTGTCCAATAATGAGGAAGTTTTAAAAAATTAAAAAAAAACTTCTTCCTTTTTAGTTGTAGAACTGTGGTGACTTGTAGCTAAAGAAAATGGAAGCAGGCTGAAGAGTTCCCCTGGAAACAGAACTTCCTTAGATGTAGGTGGGAGTGTTATGGGCCTTGAGAATTAGAGGAAGAATCATCCCCGGTGAAATATTACTGCAATAACATGAACCAAACATCTGGAAAACAATTTGGAACTTTGCCCAAAAGGCGCTCATCAAACTATGCATGCCTTGTAACCCAGTAATATCACTACTAGTTCTGTATCCCAAAGAGATAAAAGAGAGGAGAGGAGAAAAAGATCTATTTGTACAAAAATATTTCTAGCAGCTCTTTTTGGGATGCCAAAGAACTAGAAACTGAAGGGATGCCCATCAATTGGGGAATAGCTGAACAAATTGTAGTGTATGATTTTGATGTAAAATACTATTATGGCATAAAAAATGATGAATAAGATCATCAGAAAAAAATAATTGAAAAGACTTAGATAAAGTGATAAAGAGTTAAGTGAGCAGAACTAAGAGAACATTATACTCAGGAATAGCAATACTATATAATGATCAACTGAGAAAGACTTAACTATTTACAGCAATGCAAGGATACAAGACACCTCTGAAGGACTAATGATGAAAACAACTATCTACTGCCATAGAAGGAACTGATGGAGCCTGAATGCAGATTGAAGTATGCCATCTTTACTTTATTTCCTCCATTAATTTTTACTAGTGTAAGTGATACGTGTCTTTTTTCAAACATGATGGACATGAAAATATGCATTGTATTTTAACACAGGTACAAACTATATTATATTACCTTCCATTTGGGGAAAAGGGAAAGGTGAGAAGGAGGAAGAGTACATGAATTCCAAAATGTCAGAAAACAATCACTGAAAATTGTATCAATGTGTAATCTGGCCAAAAACAAACAACAACAAAAATCATCAATCTCGCATTATACAGGAAGGAATCTGGTGTTAATTTTATTAATTTATCTTATCCTTACTTTATGTGTGTGTGTGTGTGTGTGTTTGTGTGTGTATTTTGCCATAACATGATGTATGTCTGTGTGTGGGATATTGCTGATTGAGTAAGAATATGAATGAAAAGGAAAAAAAATAGCATCTGTGGTGGATAGATAAAGAAGAAATGTGAAAACTTGTTTTTAATATGGCCACATAATTTATAAGTATAATTGAAAAGACATTATCATAATGGATTCAGTTGGACATAGTTACAAAGAAATTGTGAGGGGAAAAATATATATGCTAGCAATTCCTAAACTGAATGTTTACTATATGTCTTAAAGTGTAGGAATTCTCTGAATGAATAAATTCTACTTTTTCTGCTAAACTGAAGATATGCTGTCACTTAAGTGTTTTTCCATATGGATACATCCTTAAAACATGAAAAAGAGCAAAATAAGAAATCCTCTAACTCTTAATCATTGGAATATACTGTAGTGAACAATTATCAAAGTATTGTTGACATCAATTCATTATTACAAGATGAACCCAGGAAAAATTAAGATCTTGCTAAAAAGAGTAAACTATAGTCTACAAAGGTAAAAAGTCAAGGTAAAAGTAATAGTAATACATCAAAATTTCAAATGATACCTTTTCTAATGTGAGTAGACAGGGAAGGAAGAAGATATCTGGGAATTTATAGGTAACAAAAAATAAATGTTAAGATTTTAGAAAAATAAAAAAGCATGGCATGAGGAATTGAAGGACTATTTGCTCTGTACCTGGTCTCTATGGGAGGCTTGGACTTGGTCATAATTCTGTCTTGGTGGAGAGGAAACCACCAAAGTATAACTGTCTTCACAACTGAACTTCTAGATACCCATTGTCTGGGATTGACGAATAGGCAGCTAGGTAGTAGGTACAATGGATAATACACTAGGCCTGGAGTCAGGAAGACCGAGGTTCAAATCTGACTTTAGACACTAGCTGTGAGATCCTGGGAAAGTCATTTAACCCTCTTTAATTTAGTTTCTTCATCTATAAAAATGAGCCTGAAAAGGAAATGGAAAATCACTGCAATATCTTTGCCAAAAAAAAAACAACACCAAAGAGGGTCATGAAGAGTAGGACATGGCAGAAAAATGACAACATATTGTGAGATTGTCTAAATATGCCTAGGGGAACTGTGAGAAAATTAATTCATAATCCCAATTCTGGGGACAAGATACCTCTATGTCCTCACTTTAAAAATTATATTTATTTGCCAATTCATTTTAGAAACTTATTTAAAAATAATAATGGGATATCAACATATAATTTTAAAAAGAGAATGGAAATGTGGGGTGGGGTGGTGAAGCTCGGTATGTCATTTCATTGGTACAGACAGTGGTGTCAAACTCAAATTGAAATGGATCCCTATGGGCTGCATGTTAACCTAGAAAATCACAAATTAATTTTGTTTTATTGTATTTTATTGATTTTATTAAACATTTCCCAATTAAATTTTAATCTTTTTCAGCCACACTTGGGAATTTTTCCCCTAGGTGTAAATTTGACCCCTCAGCTAGAAAATCTTACTTTAGAAACCTCTTTCACCAGATACAGACGAATAACTCTTCTGAAAATTGAGAGTTGACTTCAACTTTCAGAATTATAGTTAGGATTTGAAAGAGATGGGACTTAAACCCAAGTTTCCCTTTCCTTATGAATAAACATATGAAATGATATTTTTTGAAAATAGAGAAATGTCTTTTTCCCTATGATCTCTTTGGGGTACAAACCCAGCAATGGTATGGCTGGATCAAAGGGCAGGCATTCTTTTATAGCCCTTTGAGCATAGTTCCAAATTGCCATACAGAATGGTTGGATCACTTCACAACTCCACCAAGCAATGCATTAATGTCCCAATTTTGCCACATCCCTTCCAACATCCATTACTCTCCCTTCTATTATTTTAGCCACTCTGCTAAGTGTGAGGTGATACCTCAGAGTTGTTTTGATTTGAATTTCTCTAATTATTAAAGATTTAGAACACTTTCTCATGTGCTTATTGATAGTTTTGATTTCTTTATCTGAAAATTGTCTATTCATGTCCCTTGCCCATTTATCAATTGGGGAATGGCTTCATTTTTTTTTTTACAATTGATTTACCTCATATATTTGAGTAATTAGACTTTTGTCAGAGTTTTTGTTATAAAGATTTTTCCCAATTTGTTGCTTCCCTTCTAATTTTGAGATCATAGGGGAAAAGACTTGTACAAAAATATTTGTAGCCATGCTCTTGGTAGTGGCAAAAAAAAATGGAAAATGAGGGGATGACCTTCGATTGTGGAATGGCTGAACAAATCATGGTATCTGTTGGTGATGGAATACTACTGTGCTCAAAGGAAAAATGAACTGGAGGAATTCCATATGAACTGGAATGACCTCTAGGAATTGATGCAGAGTGAAAGGAGCAGATCCAGAAAAACATTGTATACAGAGACTGATATACTGTGGTACAATCAAACATAATGAACTTCTCTACTAGGAGCAATGCAAGGACCAAGAACAATGCTGAGGGACTTATGAGAAAGAAAACTATCAACATTGAGAGGAAGAACTGTGGGAGTAGAAACACAGAAGAAAAACAACTGCTTAAACACATAGGCTGATAGGGATATTATTGGGGATATAGATGCTAAATGATCACTCTAGTCCAACTATCAATAACATGGAATTAGGTCTTAATCAATGATACATGTAAAACCCGTTGGAATTGTGCATCAGATATGGGGGTGTGGGTGTGGGAGAGTTTGGGGGAGAGGAAAAGAACATGAATCATGTAATCATAGGAAAATATTCAAAATTTAAAATTTAAAAAAATAGAGAAATGCAAGCCAAAACACTCACCAGAATGTCAAAGATTTTTTAATGATAAAATATGAGGTGAATGGGACTGTGGGGTAATAGATATTCTAATTTTTATGGTGCGAATGCAGAATTATTCAAATGTTCTAGAAAACAATATGTTAATATTTCAAGGGTTTACAAAAATGGCTATACCATCACAGAGTCATATGTGATTATCTATCTCCTCCTTTCAAAAGAAAAGAATACAAAAGGAGGGGAAAAGGCATACATTTGCATAAAAATATACTTGGCTTCTCTCTTTTTTAAAAGGAAATAGAAAAAAAAGATTATAAAGAACCTATCTGTTCAAAATTTACAGAAGATATGAACAAACTATGTCATCTTAAAGTAATAAAATTGGAGGGAGAGTATGACAGTGAATTGGGGTGATTTCATTGATATAATCAACTTTTGGTAAGAAAACTCCATCTGCCAAAACTTAGCAACATTCTGTCCTGCCACCTAATATTAGACAGTTGCCTGGGGATAATGGGAGAATAAATGACTTTCTTAATTTCATAAAGCCAATATTTGCCAAATATTGAGTCTGAGTTCACATCTTTACTGACCCGGAGGCCAACTCTTAGATGAGAACATGAATGGAATGAAGGGAGGAAAGAAAGAAGGGAGACAGGAGAGGAAAAGGAAGAAGTTTCAAATCAATAAAATCAAAGAATCTTTTGCATATGTACCATTGTGTGTGTGCGCATATATGTGTGTGTGTGTGTGTGTGTGTGTGTGTGAGAGAGAGAGAGAGAGAGAGAGAGAGAGAGAGAGAGAGAGAGAGAGAGAAGGTATCCATCCTCATAATGCAGGTTCTTAATGTTTTTGTGTCATGGATTATTTTGGTAGTCTACTCAGTTTTAAATAATTGAAGAAGAAATGAATTTCAGTTATAGGTTAGTGAAAATAAAGTTGCAATTTTTCCCCATCCAAGATAATAGATCCCCTAATGTCTATCAATGGACTTCTTTTAGCAGTCTGTGCACCAAAGGTTAAGGAATACAACTTTTTTTAATACTAAATTTTAATTGGTTTCCAGATTATATGTAAATACAGTTTTTCAATATTCATTTTCCTAATATTGTGCAATCCATGTTCTCTCTTTCCCTCTTCCCCTTCTCCTCTCCCCAAGAAGCCAGGTAAGATGATATAGGTTGTACATATATTCTGTCACATTATGAAAGAAAACACGCACTGGAGAAAAGTTCATGGAAAAAATAAAGAAAAGAATGGTATGTTTCATTTTCCATTTGGACTCCTTCTATTTCTTCTATGGCAGTGGATATCCTTTTTTTGTCATGAGCTTATTAGAATTGTCTTGGATCCTTGTCTCGTTAATAATAGTTAAGTCATTTGCAGTAGTTCATCACATATTATTGTTAATGCCATGTACAAAATTCTCCTTGTTCTGCTCACTTTACTTTGTGACACTCCTTATATGTCTTTACAGTCTTTTTAGTACTCATCTTGTTTGCCATTTCTTATGGCACAAGAGTATTACATTACAAGTATGTTCCACACCTTGTTCAACCATTCCCCAATTGATGAACTTCCTTCAGTTTCCAGTTCTTTGCCACCACAAGAAGAGCTACTATAAATATTTTTGAACAGGTAGATCCGTTTCCCTTATCTTTAATCTCTTTAGGATACATACATAGTAGTAGTATTGTTGGGTCAAAGGGTATAGACAGTTAGAACGTCCTTTGGCCATGGTTCCAGATTGCTCATCAGAATGGTTGTATCAGTTCACGGCTCCAAATAGCATAGTATTAATGTCCCAATTTTCTACATCCCCTCCAACATTTAGTATTTTCTCTTTTTGTTCATGTTAGCCAGTTTGATTGGTATGAGGTGGTACCAGAGATGTTTTAATTTGCATTTTTATAATCAATAGAACTTGGAGCATTTTTATATGACTAAAGAGCACGTTAGTTTTTTCATCTGATGATTGCCTATTCATATCCTTTGACCACTTATCAATTGAAAAAAAATGTTTGTATTCTTATAAATTTGATTCGGTTATCTATGTTTTTTATCTTAGCCAAAAGGTCAAGAAACGATTTGTCTATGTATTTGAGAAATGAAGCCTTTGTCTTGCCTTAATGATTTCTTCCCCATTTTGTTGTTTGTCTTTTATTCTTTGCATTACTTTTGTTTGTGCAGATACCTTTTAATTTAATTTAGCCAAAGTTATCTATTTTACATCTCATAATGTTCTCTATATCTTATTTTGACCTAAATTCTTCCCTTATCTACATTGGTCTCACAGGTAAACCATTTTGTGCTCCCCTCATTTGTTTAGGGTATCTCCCTTTACTTCTAAATAATGGATCTATTATGACTTTATGTTGGTGTATGGTGTAAGGTGGTAGTCTCTGCCTAATTTTTGCCATACTCTTTTCCAGTTTTCCCAGCATTTTTTTCAGATATGGAGTCCTCCTTCGAAAAGCTTGGGTCTTTGGGTTTGTCAAACACTAGGTCACTATGGTCTTTTATCTTTGCATGTTGAGTCCCTAATGTAGTCTACTGGTCCTCTACTCTATGTCTTGGAGAGAACCAGATTGTTTTGATTGTTGCCACTTATGATAGGAATACTGCTTTAAAGAAACCTAATAATTGTAATTCTGGTGTATTTTGGCATGACTAGTTTGTTTAACATGGAGATACCCTTTAGGTGCATGTCAAGATTGCCTCATGTGGAGGCCTGTTTATCCCCTCTGGGTAGAAGGGTACCAGTAGCCTATGTCTTTAAAATGGCAAGATCAGTCCAGTAGGCTTCCTTTTTCTGCTGTTCACTTCAGACATTCTCATACTGCTTCCAGAGGGTACAAATATCAGTTCACATGCAGCATAGATGCCATAAACTGACTGGGTAAGAGGGGAAGGGCTGTCCTCTGAGGACCAACCCAGCTAAGTTTGGAAAGGTTCGCCAGCAGCCAAAGATAACCAGATAATTATATGTACACACACACATATTTTCCACAGTAACTCACTCAGAATACTATCAATTCATGTGTGTGTGAAGACTAACACGTGGGACCCATACTTTTCAATTTAATCATGCATACTTGATACATTGATATGTATTATGCAGCTACTCACATAGGTCTTCTAAAAGAACACAATGAAGTTTCTCAGCATGAACATTTAATGTCTGGGAAAAGAGTTAACTGCTTTTTCTCATTTGAATGCGGTTCTATCCAGCTTCATTCAGAGACCACTGAGCTGCTTCTATTAACAAGTACCCAAGTGATCTTTCCTCATTATTTGGAGGGTGTCCAAAACACCCTTGACGAATATTTTTGGTTTGTATATAAGATGTGCTCTAATAAGGTTCCAAAATATTTGTCAAACATACTCATTTTCAAGTTGAGAGAATACATTAAAAAAGTGATTTGAGTTATATGTGGGCTCATTTAATGGTCTAATATTGACATGTCACTGTTGAGACACAGAATTTCAAATTTCATCACGACATAACACTATTCTTAGGGTCCAGGCTATGAAACAAAATTGTAACGAGATCACAATGGAACCAATTTAAAGCATTATAGAACCTGAGTTAGAAAGGACCTCAGATGCTATCTAGTCCAACCCTTTATTTTACAGATAAAATATCATGAGGCTAAATGAGTTGGCCAAAAATCATATAGGTAGGAAGAATCCAAGGCAGAATTTGAACCTAGCTCTTCTGACTTGAGAACCAGGTTTCTCTCTATTCCATGCTCAAAATAAGAGAAACAGTATCATGGAAAATGATAGTTGAAAGTGGCCCCCAGAAGCATTGTAATACTTGATGGAAAATTCATTCTGCAAAGGCTTTAAAAAATGCTATTCAGACTTTGTTTAAAATCTTCAATGATAGGGGGCCGGCACCTTTTGAGGAAGGAAGGAAGCAGTGATTATGTATCTACCATATTCAAGACACTTCTTATGTTAATTTATTTGATCTTCACAAAAGTCCTATGCAATATATGCTATTATTATCCCCATTTTATGGTTAAGTAACTGAGGCAAGCAGATTAAATAACTTGACCAGATTTTATTAACAAGTTTCTTTTTGTTCAAACTTCATTTTCAAGAGGTCTGGTGACATCATTGGCAGATATTTTGATTTGAACATTAATTGGATTTAAGGGAGGCAAAGGTGAAAAATGTAGTTGGCTTCATTCTCTGTTCCAGAGTAACTGGTGTCCAGTGGCAGGACAAAAAGTTAAGATGACTGACAATGGTCTGGGGTGGAATGGTGTCTTCCATGTCTGACCTAGCTCATTTCACCAGGGGAAATCTTCACATTCTTGGGCTGTGACACCCTTCCCCCAACTCACCAATGGATTTGGGCTCTATCAGTCATCATCAACCTGGTTTAGCCTGCCTACTCCAGATTATTTGGCTGGGATGTAGCCACTGTGCATGCTATAGCTTCTTGGAGCCATGAAGGCGAGCAAGCCCTCACTGTACACACTATATACCCAATAAAGTGACTTAGATCATATTTAAATTTGTTGTCCTTGTTCCAGGGTCTTTGCTTTATCCATTGTGCCACTTAGCACCTAGGCTAGCTCTCCTTGATGTAAAAGTCAATGCTGGGGTTTGGGTAGAGTACAAAACGCTTACCCTTATTCTCCAAGACTCCTCTCTCTGGACGCTTCCTTTTCTAAGTAAGGAGGCAACTTTCTATTCTCCCTCTTAAGGCAGTCATGGTTCCTTAGAGCCGTTCTACCTCTATAATATCTTTGTTACTCAACGCAGCAGCCTGGTGCCAGTGGGAAATCTTCCCTTATTCTGTGCCACTAGATTCCTTCTATCTAGTTCTTGCATAAAATTAATATAAATAACAGGAGTGTGTTGGGTAATGAAGATAGTGACTGTTTAGGATAGAAGAAATGAAATAGTAGGTTGAATTTAGATTATAAAACTGCGAAGATATTGTTTTAAATTCAGTAAGTGAAGCTTACCTGTGTGACTTTGGGCAAAGAATAAAAGCAATATTTATAATAATATGATAATAATAACTAGCATTTATAAAGAGCTTTAAGATTTGCAAAGTGCTTCACACATGTTATCTCATTCATCCTCACTAAAATCCTGGGAGATCATTAATATTATTAACCGCATTCTACAGATGAGAAAATTAAGGCAGAGAGAACTTAAATTTTTGACTATGGTTGTACAACTCATAGTGTCTAGGCAACATTAGAATTCAATTCTTTCTGACTCCAAAAAGAATATTCAGTCCCGTGTCACCCAGCTGTCTCTAGTTTAACCCTCTTCTTCCTCAGTTTATTTGGTAGCAGATTGAGGAGGCTGAACTACATCACCACTGAAGTCTCTTCCAATGCAATAATAACTTATAATCTCTGTGACCTTGGGTAAGTCACTTATCCTCAAGCTCTTCTTTAAAATGAGGAGATAAGACTTTATGTCCATTAAGGTCACTTCTAGGGATTCTCAATCTTGGATCCATTAACTTTTAAAACATACTTTAACCACTGTATTTCAACGTAATTTGTTTTCTTCCTATTAATTTTATTTTATGCTTTCACTATATTCCAAAAGGACTTCATCTGCCCAAGTTCAGATACCCGAGAATCTCTGATTATTTTTATGATACAGTACTTTAAAACTAGATGATTTTTATCAAAAACTTAAAAAAAAACAATAAATCTGATGGGCCACAATCTTTGGAGAGATCTGTCTGAATTTTCCCACAAAGCACTTGCTTAAATTACCATAAACTGAGACTGACCCTGTGACCAGTTTCCAACTGTGCTTTCCCCAACAGACCTATATCTGTCTTTCATTCTGAGTAATGGAGGTTGGCATGTACTGCAAAAGTTACTAGTAACATGCAATTTGACAGTAACATTGCATATCAAAATTGATTTGATACTATGTCAAACTATTCTCAGATTTTTGGGTAAGACATGGACTCCTTTTGGAATACAGTGGACAGAGTTCCAAATCTGGTGTCAAGATCAACTGAATTTAAATATGACCTCAGGCATTTATTAAATGTGTGACCCTGGGCAAGTCATTTAAACCTTTTTGCCTCAGTTTCTTCATCTGTAAAATGATCTGGAGAAGGAAATGGCAAGACATTCTAATATCTTTGTCAAGATAACCCAAAAAGGATCCCAAAGAGTCAGATATGATTGAAATAACTGACCAACAACAAACTATTCTCAACATATAACCTGATGCCAAGACTATGTGCCCAAGAAGAAAATATGAAATAGGTCTATATTGTTAAGTATTATATTATATTGTGAAGGAGCTGGTATAGAAACTTGATCAAAATACAGCATTTGTAGATATTTATTAAATTGTTTAATTTGTTAAGATATAAGGGAACCCATCAATACCCATTTAAAATATGAATGTATATGTGTGTATCAAGATCTGTGGTTTTATCTAAACAGGGAATTCCCAGTGTGGAAACTCCTTTTACTAATATACTTCTGTTAACAATTGTCTTAGATATTTCTCTTGGGCACAGAGAGAATAAGTGTCTTTACATGGAGCCAGTATGTTATAAAGTCAGGCTCTTGAAGTTGGGTAATTCTAACTTCACGGCCAGCTCTTAATCCAATACATCATGTGCTTTACCAAAAATAAATCAATGGTAAGTGGTTTTAAAATATGCTAGTTGATTGAAGTCTTCCTCCTTGGATACCTCAACATGATGCAGAGGTCACTGCTCTCATTCACTTATTAATTTTTTTCAACCCTTACCTTTCGTCTTGGAGTCAACACAGAGTATTGAGTATTGACTACAAGGCAGAAGAATGGTAAGGGCTAAGCAATGGGGGTCAAGTGACTTGCCCAGGGTCACACAGCTAGGAAGTGTCTGAAGCCAGATTTGAACCTAGGACCTCCCATCTCTAGGCCTGACTCTCAATCCACTGAGCCACCCAGCTGCCCCCTCATTCACTTATGATAGTAGACTTCAAACTTTCATAAGTTCTCCCAATTTGGGCTGTGGTTCTCATAAAAAATTTTCAAGTGTTATTTTGGAACAAGTGTAGGTGAGGTCAGAAATACTCATCACCAAGAGATTGGCCACTGGGTGAAAAATTATTTGTCCTAGATATTCTTAAAACTACTTACTCAGTTTTGGAGGGGTTATATACTGAGTGTGTGTGTGTGTATGGAACCAATATGAATATTTTGAAGTATTTAATTAAAAATGTGTTTACTAAAAATAAATATATGACCTGTGATTCTATTAATGTGTTGACTATCTAGTGGGGAATGAATCCACTAACAGAGTTAACCCATATATTGCTTACTGGATAAAACTTAGATGTTGCCCACAGGTAGGAAATGTTGGAGGGTAGAGTTTGAACCCAGCTCGCTGAATGAATGAAGCATCTTTTAAGGGTAAACTCTGTGCAATACACAATGTTAAGTACTGGGAGTTCAAAGAGAAAAGAAAGACACTCTCTGTCCTTAAAGAACTCCCATTCAAATGAGGGAGACAACATATGCTGAAAGTTTCAGCTCAAAGTTAGATAGAAAATCCTTTTCTATCTATGGCGCAGCAGCACAGCATTTGTTAATGTCTTTTCTTTAATGTAATTTCCAATGATGAAATTATATTAAATATGACTCCTAATGTTGCACTCTATCTACTACTTGATGATGCATTATAATAGAAATATATAAAATATGTATTAAGTAAGTGTAATATTTTAAAATATATGGCTCACCCTTTTATTTTTAATTTTTTTCTAATTTTTAAAATCCTGTCCAGAGGACATGTTGATACAATTTTTATGCTCACCTACATTTAAAATTACTACACGAATCCTTCCTTTTTTTAATTAAAGAAAAGCTATTTTAGTAACCTGAGCATTAGTAGGTATCAGTTTCTAAATGAAATACTGAGAGAGAGACTTTGAATTCGCTTTGTCTGCAAGGAAGCAGCTGGATTAGGGCAATACCCTGTGTTACTATAAACAAAAGAGAGTGGCATCATACACAAATCTTTTTATAAGCAACGCTGAAAACAAAACAAAAGAACAAAGTGTGTTCAGTAATGCCAACAGTAATTGATAACCTTTGCACTTCAGATTATATTGGTCAAAAGAGATACCAAACTACTACAGTAGGAATTTCTGGGTCACTGATGCCTACACAAAGCATTATGTAGCATATCTATGTTTTCAGTGATGCCTGAAGTAATTGATAACCTTTACACCACTATTACATTGGTCAAAGCATTCACTGCACACCAAACCATTATGCATTGAATTTCTGGATCAGTGACTACACTAAACATTATGTACAGCCTCACCTTTGTGTTCTCAATAATGTCTTAATGCATGTTCTCTGTCAAAATAAATATCATTTAGGCAAAATAAAAAGGTGCATTTCTTTGTGGCATATATAGAGATATATGTTTATGGATAGTCTATTAATTCTCCTCCTTAAGAGAGTTAGGGATTTTTTTTTTATTGAATGGTTTTTAAAACACACAGAAAAGTTCAAAGGGCATTACTAATGGAACTAAACTTCACTTAAATCAAGACTATAATTGTATGATTAAATGCATACCTGGTATTCCAGCTTTTAATAATGTGATTAAGTATATCGACAGTTTAGTCACCTTCTGGAACCTCACTTCATTGTGTTATAAACTCAGTGGGCTCCCAGAGACAGGTACCATCTACAAAATGACTATCAAGTTGACTCAAGTGATATCCAAGAAACCATAAATTCTCCCCACTTGATGTAACTAACCCCAAGAAAGTACTTTGTACTCAGGGAGAATCTCATTTGACATATCTTCAACAGAGTGCTTCTGAGATCTTTTCATAGGAAGTGGCATTTGAGGTCCATATGATTAGGTAAGAATACATTCAAGTTGCACATTTGTTCAAGGGAGGGAAATAGTTATAAGAAAAGCCTCAGAAGTAATAAAATGACAAGCTATCTTTGGAGAATGAATTGGAGGACATAGAATTGGGAGGTTCCTGAAAGAATATCTAGTCTAATATCCTCATTTTATAGGTAAGGAAATTGTGGGCCAGAGAAGTCGGTTTACTTAGCCAAGATCATATATGTAGTAAGGAAAAGAGCCAGTATGTGAGTTCAGATGCCCCAAGTTCAGAATCAGCATTGTTCCTACTATATGATACTATATCTCTAATGGTTGATTATAATTAATCTGTAGAATAATATGAATGTTATATCCCAATTTACATCACAGCTTAGGGTTTTTTAAAACACTTTCCTTACAGTAACTTTATATGTTAAGCAATGCAAATAGTATTCTCATTTTTAGAAGTGAAGAAACTGAGGCACGTAAAGGCTAAACAAAGTGTCTCTTCCTATAACCAATACATGTCAAAATAAGGAATCTGACTCTAGGACCTTCTGACTCTAAGACAACAACAAAACAAGTGTGGGATATATATCTGGAAAGGTAGTTAGTTAAGGGGATTAATTGTCTCAGTTGTATAGCAAAACAACCTTAGGATTGTCTTATATGAAATAAGTATCCAGTGAGAATTTTTGAGTGTAAATGAAATGAGTAAATCATATCAATCAAAAATGAAGTTGCATCCATTGGAATAGGCTCTAGGAATTCAAAACCAACAATGAAACCATATCTGTCTTAAAAGTTTAACCAAATAATAGCATGGAGAATGTGTCGAATCAAGAAAAAATGCAGATAGAAGGCTATATGAAGAGTTTTCTCACTGTTTTCTGATTAAGGTTATAAATATACTAAGGTTATTGTAATAGGTATAGGCTTTAAAAGTATAAAAGCAGATTTTTGCAAGCATATTAGGGAAAACCTTTGCTGGAAGTCATGGACATTCTGAATGGAATGCAGGGGGTAGAGAGGAGAGAGGAAGCAGTAGACATTGCTGTTTTGTGAGGGATTTGGAGCAGAAGTGCAATCAGCAGTCCGTATTTGACCTGGGATCTTGAAGACTGAAGAAGATTGTAAAGGCTCTAGATATCATCCTGCAAATCAATTCTGAGTAGGGAAGAGGCCTGTGTTCTGGTGGACAATTTGCAGACATTTTCCCTACCTGGTTACTTTTGGATCATTGGCTGAGGAGGAGTTGGTTCCTGGTATCCTGAAGATACCTCTGGATCACTTGTGAGAACCCAAACCCAAGCCCTCTTCCTCAAGTCTTTAGCCAAGTTGTCAATCTGACAGAAGCCAGGTTGGCTAAAGAACTTACCCTTTTGACTCCAGTCCTGGTCAGTTAGACATAGTTTCACCTCACCCCCTCTCCTATCCTTTCAAATTACAATTAAACTGTTTTCCCTATTTGTTTTCTTCATACCTTAAAAAAATCTGCTCCTATACATTTAAAGCCTATACCTATTACATCATGGACAATGAGAATGGAAAGGAGGGGATGAATGTGAAAGGTTTGGAAGAAGGATCTTTTTGTTGTTGTTAACTGAAAATGTCATTGAGAAAAAAGGAAGACACTAATAACTCATTGGTTTCCAGGTTGGGTGACCAGGAGAATTAGAATGGTGCCACTATGAAGACCAGTTTTATTCATGGGTAAAGAAGAATTCCCTAGCTTGCTCTCATCAAAAAACATCTCTCCCACCAATCTACCATAATATAGACTTCCTACCACTGGTTTAACATATTGTACATGCAGTAGACTTCTGTTGGAAAGTAAATGATAATATAGGGCTTTTAATTTAATTTGTAAAATGGCAAATCCTTATTCTTAAGTTATTATTATCTTGAATGGAGACAACTGGCTAAACAGTGGAAAACTGGGTAAAGGGAGAGTGATGAAGGAGTACCAGTGAAAAACTTCATATTCCACTTAGATTTGCCCCACCTTTAATAACTACTATTCTTTAATAGACAATAAGTACACTAATTTTTTACAATGGAGGAGAAAGAAATGACTGTCACTTTGTCTCAAGGAATTGAAGCAGAAAAAAAGGATTACAATTTGGGGCTTTGCTTACTGGTCCATGAAATATATAATATTTAATATGGAGATTAAGGATTATTAGTGAGGAGTTCAGAGCCATTCCCAATCAGATTGGATTCACAAGCAGAGTAATACTTATTACTATAGTGATGCCTTCCTGGGTTTTATGAAAGGTTCTGTAAACTCTTAAGACTATTTTATAGCCATATGTCATCATAGTCATTAAAGTGATAGTCTGTGTTTCAATGATTTGAACAGTTCCTAGCCTCCTTAACAACTAAAAGTCTGCCTGACTCGTCTCCATAGGGACAAAACACCTCTACCAATAATGTTAATATTATCTCCATTTTCATAGGGTAATACCTCAGTCCTATTTTTTTTTTAGTTTTATTATTTTTTATATGTCAAAAGTAAATGGATTACCTCAGATTTCTCTTATAACCAAGTCAAACAGTAAAATAAGACTGATAAAGTGACCTCCTGTGAAAGCAGATGAAGAATTTCATTTTTTAGCACCTCCACCTTTCTATTTTTTTTAAACACTTACCTTCCACTTTAGAATCAATACTGTGTATTGGTTCCAAGGCAGAAAAGTGGCAAGGGCTAGGAAGTATCTGAGGCCAGATTCAAACCTAGGATCTCCCATCTCTAGACCTGGTTCTCAACCCACTGAGCTACCCAGCTGCCCCATATCCTTTTCTTTTAATAACAAAAAATATTTTTCCTTCCCTCCCATCCAGACTCACAAGCAAACAATTCTTATGTCTAATCAAAAAACATGCCTAGTCAAGAAAAGTTTTAAGGAGTTAACCAAGTTCCTTTAGCCAATGTAAGAATCCCTTTTCCCACATGAATAAACCTAGACAATGATACTGATTATATTATCAACTCTTCTGTCTGAAATCATTGAGTAATGAGATTTTCTATGTTAGATAATTTTTCAAGATTATTAAAGTTGTTTCTAAGAACTTGAGTTCTACTTCTATTTTAATGAAGATTATTCTAAATTACTGTATTTCAAGTTTTTTAATAAAAAAAACATAGTATACTGAATGGTATCCACTATAGCCTTACTTTGGTTTTCTCACACATAGTAAGTAGCTACTTAATAAATGCTTGCTGACTTCACTTGATACATAGTTCAGTAGATCACAAGAACCAGCAGTCAATGGTTCAAGTATAGTCTAAGCAATGAACCAGGTTGTCTGAAGACCTGCTAAACTAAGTTTGGAGAGGATCCTATCTGAAAATCTTGCTGTTGGGGAAAAAAAATTGACCAGCAGCAAAATGTGAAGAAATTACATTGTGAAGAACTCATGTGCGGGGAGGCTGTAAATATCAGTGAACTCATAGATGTTTATAAGTAGACTGAACATAAAACAACTTTACTCAATGCTTCAGAATCATCACTGAAAATATTACCCACAGTCCTGCCCTGGAGGACTCTAAGGATGTAGAAGATCCTATAATCAATACTGATGTTGGTAATTGTGTTTAGTTGGTTATTTTGTCTGATTTTGATATTTTGTGTCTCTTCCTGAGATATCTGCTTGCTTTTTCTCCTTTACTCATATATAAAATGGGGGTGATAATAATAGCATCTACCTCAAAGGGTTGTTGCATGGATCAAATGGTCTGGAGTAAGCACTATATAAATGTTAGCTATTATTACTATTATGACATGGGCTGTTATCAATGTACTTATCCATGGTACACTCTTTGCTCTCTTTAATTTGCTGCCTCTTAACATGCTGTAGGGTAGAAATATGCAACCAATGCAGTTAGGATAAATATGAAAGTAAAGGGAATAAATTTGGATAGAAGTTAACTACTAATTACTTAATTGACTACTTAAGTCAAATATGTAATGATAATCTAGATTAACTAAATGGCCCTTTGGTCCTTATTCCCTCTGTTCTGAGCAGGGTCTGTTTCACAATTAAAGTTTTTGAATAAGTAACCTCAAAATAAACATTTTGAAAATTAAATTTCAAGTATTTAGAGACTTTTCTGAAAGATAAAGTCATGTGAGAGGATACTAGATGTTTTTTCTCAATGAACTCTTCCCTAAATGCTTCTGAAAAAAAAAGCCTAACATTTCTTTGTTCAAAGACTCCTTCCTATTGTACTTCTGTTACATTTGAGCTTCAAAGCATTCATCCTTTTCATTGAATGAGCCTGCTTCTTAAAGTCAACTTGTGCAGTTGGTTTAATTTCCCCATAAAAATTTGAACAAAAAGAAAAAAAGACTTTTAGGCCCTCTGTTTGGGAACTGGAAAGTACTGTCAGAGGAAGAGGTATACTAAAATATCTGAAGTGCCACCTTTTCTAGTAGCAAGATTAGAAATGAAAAAAGACCTGTCAAGCGGTGCCCATTAAGAATATCATTCCATTCTATTTAAACAAAGTTACCTTTTGTTGGATGGGAACACTTCTCAACAGAATCACTCAAGTTGAACTAAGTGAAGCTGGAATCTTGACTGAGAAATAGGAAAACATGATATTCTCTAAGGAGACTGACAAAATGAGAAATAGAGACTTTGAAGGTTTTCCATTGGATAGGAAAGAGTGGAATTATCCAGAGTTGAGTTGAAAAAACCATTAGCCTTTAATCAAGTAGAGAAAGAAAAAATAAAAATAAAAATATGTTAAGACAGAAAAGGGACACATTAAGGAAGGGCGTTTCAGGAACATAAGACTTGAATTGATGATACCATTAATATCTACTACCTCAAAGACTGAAGATAGTTTCTAGGAAAGTTTTACTTTATCTCCAACTTCCCCTCCCAGCATCTGTCAATTGAACAGACTTTGTGATATACAACTGTTGCTTCGTTTTTACCCAAATATTCCTTAGTATCTTGAGTTCTACCTCAGTCACAAAGACACCAGAAGCTAACTAGAAAAATAGATATAAATTAAAGCAAAGAGCCAAACCTCTGCCTAAATGATTGTGATTGAATTGATAATTTTTGATTTAATATAAATTCTTTCAAGCATCAAAGTCGAGAACAACATGAGCATTATGTTGCCCCATAGGCTCAAATGATTCTATTTCTATGAAGTGCAGAGTGAAGGAAGCAGAACCATGAGAACAGTATATAATAATCATAATAATTACAAGGAAAGCAACAGTAAAATATATGAAAATTGTGGAATGTATTGGCCCACTATGAGTCAAAAATATTGAGAGTTTTCTCCCTCCATTCTGTGAAGCAGTGGAAGTTTCTGAATATTAGACTTACACTTTTGGTTATGAACAATGAACCACATTATTTGATTAAACTGTACCTTCTTATAAGTGCTCTATTTGAGGGGACAGAAAATTCAAGTAACATTAGGGGGAAAAATAAACTCTTTGTGTGTTTAAGAAGAAAAAAGCTTTGCCTGGAGTGTTGTAAATTAAAGTATTTTCCCTGAGGCACAAATTTTGTGAGGTCCCTTCACCAATACAGGGATCAGGCAGCTTTGCCATCAGAGGACCAACTTCAAGAAAAAAAACAAAAACAAAAATAAACATGACTCTACCAGCAGGTGCTAAAAAGGATATGAGATCTGGAGCAAATCCAAGGAGTCAGCACATGTGGTTTTCTACTATTATTATTTAGACTGCATATTGTTCTTTTATGACATTCTCTTCCCATCTTGCTCTTTTAGGGCAACCCAGAGTTGTGCACATTCAAACTAGATTTTAAGCACTTGAAGGGAGTGGCTTATCTTTGGGGAGGGATGCAGCCTATATTCATATTAATTTGCTAATTGTTTTTCTTTCATTTTGGGGATCTGTAATATCCTCAGGCAGTTAGAGCTCACCCCCCTCCCCTTTCCCCATTAAATACAGAAGGTTGTAAAGGCAAAACATCTGATGATTCTGCTCTTGTCAAGTCATTCTGATATTAAAAGCTCCATAGTTGATGAATCCTGTAATGCTGGTGAAGCCTGGCACATTTATGTTTACAATTCCTTTTTTTGCATCTTTTAAATATTCAAATCAATCCCAGGCCACACGATATAGCTTCTAGACAAAACTTTCATGGGAATGATTCCCAGAAGAGCTACATATACTGCAGCCAAGATAATACAATAATTGCCTTTTGGAAGGACAATGCAATTTTCCCACAGATGGCGTACTTCATGTGCTGATAACTCATGCTGATGCTTGTGAGTGTTCTGAATCTCTCATGGAGTTTCTCCGGTGACCGTCTCCCTCGTACCCAGTTTAGGACACAACCTAATTTGAAAGCACATGGTCGACTGTGAATTCATGGTAACTACTATAATAAAAATTAAAAACAAATATAAAAGGAAGCCAAAGCTTGAGCAATCATAATTATTAATCTTGGTCATGAAGAATAGAAGATAAAATTAAACTTTCCCACTTTTAGTAGAGAAGAAGAGTAGCTGAAGTTTTAATATGTTGCTTTCTCTGTCCAGTGTGAAATCTATGACCAATGGGTTTACTTAACTCTTTTGTTTGGTATAAAGGAGGTCCCTGGGTAAGAATCAATTGCATTCATAAATGACTTAGAAACAAAGCAAAACATAATTAAAACTTAATTTTTAAAAAATGGTTAGGCACCAGATGTTTTCTAATATCCAAACTCCAAGTGGATACTGTTGTTTTTGTTGTTACATCACTTGTCTTACTCTTTGTGACCGTATTTGGGGTTTTCTTGGTAGAGATACTGCAGTGCTTTGCCATTTCCTTCACCAGCTTATCATACAGAAGAGGAAACTGAGGCAAATGAGGTTACATTACTTGCCCAGAGTCAGATTTAGATGTTTAAGGACATATTTGCATTCAAGATGATTCTTCCTGACTCTAAGCCCAGCACTTTATCCACTTTCCCACCTAGTAGGTATACTACAGCATAATCTAAGACCTGTAGTAGGAAATGGAATGAAGCATGGATATAAATGAATACCCTTCCAGATCTGGAAATAAAGTACAATGCGGAGCATAAGACTCATAAGAGTATAGCTTAATCCTCAGTAGATAAAAATAATTTACATTTCTATAATGCTTAAAGGCTTTCTAAACACTTTCTACAGCATTCTAGTTATGAAAGTCCTCATTTTACATATGGGGAAATAAATTCACAGTGGGTTATGAATTGCTTGAAGTCAAATAGCCAGTATGGGGTTATAGTTGGGATTTGAACCTGGGCTTGTGCTGTCACAAAATGAAGCCTTTCTGAACTAGAGCTGTGTTTAATGATAACCCAACTTCTAATATTATTGAATGCATGATCACTGTAATATGAAAGAGTTTAGGGTGATTATAAGACATTTGCATGAAAATATTGTTGTATCTCTGCTTATTATTAATGTATTCCAATTTATATTCATAGTCAATTTATAAGTTACAAAGAATGTTCCCTATAGAACTTAACTGAATGGCATAGTGGATCTGAATCTGAAATCATGAAGACTTGAGTTCCAAGTTGGCACCAGGCACTTATGAGCTCTGTAACCCTGGGCAAGTCACTTAACCTGTTTACTTCCATTTCCTCAACTGTAAAATGGGTATAATAATAGCACCCATTACCCTAGGTTTCTGTGACAATCAAATGAAATAATACTCATGAAGCACTTATCATGGTGGTTGCACACAAAATAGGTGCTTAATTTTCATTATGCATCTTTTTTACCTACCCTTTGAATAGGAAAAAACAGACTTTGTGACATTATACAAAGTATATAAATATATATTTAATATGTATTTTGTATACTATAATGTATAAGTGTAAACAGATATTCATACATATACATATGTTTAATAGAATTTATATTTTTATAATTTGTATAATATATATAAATCTATGTTTAAATACCAAGTATATAAATATAGACAAGTAATGTAAATGGCTATAAAGACAGCTCCCAAAGTTCATTCTCATCCATTTTGAAAGAATTACTATCATATGGTGACTTTGCCACTGATAGAATACACACACTAATCATATCCCTGAAAATACAAGCAAGGAGTTAATATATAGCTCTCCAGGGCCTGAGGAGGAAATGATCTATCTGAACTGGTCTACAGATATTATGGAGGTCACATTTTCAGTGCTAGGATGATTTTGTTGGTGAGAGGAACCCTCTGGCTGGATGATTTGGACAGCATTTACTAGGAACTGCTCCTCTAACTTCTACAATATGGACATAATGAACAATTGCTCATAGCCTTAAATCTGGAAAGGGCTTTAAGGATCCCTTATCCCAACCTCCTTATTTTGTTTAAATCTTTAGGAGTGATGGGATTTTGCATTTAACTAGTGATATCTCACTGGTTAGGGACTTATTTGGGTCTAGTGTAGATGTCGAATTTGGTTCAGGTAAGAGATACAAATAGGTGGTCCTAGGAATTCCATCTACAAGATCATGCCACATTATTCCATCTAAGAAATCACTCAAAATTGTAAAGAAAAATGCCACAAGACTGAAATGATAGCTGTAAGATCCTCACCAAGCTGCTAGTTATATTCTTAAATCCTAAATATTCTGAACATTAACCCAGGGCACTGGTTAGAAATACTCTTTCTATAATACCACAACATTATCAAATATACCATTGGTAGAAAGAAATATTATAACAGACATTTGGACTTAAAAGAAAGATAACATTTTGGGGGGCAGGGACCCTTGAATTGCATAAAAAAATGAAAGTATCTTTGACATCTTAATTACTGGAAGCATGCTAATTGAAATCCAAATTTTCTTTGTTCACAACCTTCAATATGTCTTAAAACATGTAAATCTCAATTTATCTTCAATCCAATCCATTTTCAATCCCTTTTGAGAAAAGGGGGAAATTATACCTGGAGAAATTAAATGGCTTGTTCAAAATCACATTCTTTGTCTTTCCAGTAGACTTTCTATCATTCCGCCAAAAGACTTAAATACAATACCTATCAAAGCTTAATCTATAATTTGGAGGTAATAAGAGTGATACATAACTTTCAGTATTTAGGGGAAGAGATTTGTTTTTCAAGTAAGAAATAATAGCACATGTTGATTAAGCTCAATATTATTTACTTTACTGAGTAAACTTTGGAGCATTGGGGGGGATTTTCTTTATATGATAAAACTGAATTATCTCTAATAATGAGTAACTTATTTATGCATGACTATTTGTGAATATGGCTGACTTTTACTGAAAAAAGACCCAGTTTCCTTACACTGTTAATCAAAGTGCAATTGCCATGAGACTATAAATTTTAAAATAATATCTAAGAATTCAAAGTGGCATATTGTTGTGAAGAATGCTCATAGTTCAGTTTCTTAGAATAAATAACATTTTAAAATTGTATTAAATATCAGTACCATTTTCCATATTCAGCTCAGACATTTACATTTATTTTTGGAGATGAACTCTGTATGTATGTGTATTTAAATTATGGATTTGCCTTGGTAGTAAGTAATAATGCTACAACTCTCTTTGGAAAGAAAAAGGATTTTTTAAAATGGGATTTTGGCACTTACATAAAAAGTGCATATGATTTGCTAGTTTGAATCTGTGCCTTTTGTGCAAATATGAGGTGTACTTCAGTCACAAAAAAATAATAGGGTAAGAGATTGCAAGTTCATCAAATAATAGCTTCTTTTGATTCCCTAAGGAACTACCATCTGTTCTGCAAGTTTCTGAGATTGGTGAGACTCAAATAAATGCACCTTGTAAGAAAAAGACAAGTAAATGGGAGAAGACAGGAAATGAAGGTGTATAAATAAGAAAATTGAAAATATGTGGTTTCTTTAAGAGTAATAGAAAAATGACAGAAGAAGGATTTCAGTATGATTGTTAAAAATAATTAGAAAGCATTTAACTTCTGGGAAAATACTATGAAAATGAGAAAACACTGTCGAAGTCCTGACTTTCAAATTTTAATCCAATGATACATTCTATAATTATTCATTTTTCTAAATATAGTTCTTAGTTGTAATGTCTGCATACTACATGATATTTTGTGTTTTATGACTTATAAAATGCTGATATTTATAAAAAAGAATTTTCATTATTATTTACTATACAGTTAAGCACAATATCCCTATTAAATTACATACAAAATAGTGAGCAAGCTTGAAAAAGTGAGAGATTATATATAATGCTAGAGTTTTCTTGATAATTTTAATTTTTATTTTTTCCAGATTACATATTGATACAAGTTTATAATCATTTTTTGATATGTTGGGACTTTTGTTCCCTCCTTCCCTCCCAGACATCCCCATGACAGAAGGTAATATGATAAAAGTTGTGTTTGTGTTATAATATAATACATATTTTGGTGATCTTCAGATTAAAAGACTTTGTTGATTAGTTATCCTGAACATCTTTTCCCTCTTTTTTCCTCCTTTATTTTGAGGAATTTGGGAGGAGTCTCTCTAGGAGAAGGTGAGTATGAACACAATGGGAAATATAGATGACAAAAACAAGAACAAAAAACTAAATTACATACAGAGGAGAAAAGATCACAATATCATGTCAAGTACTAGTTTTGCGATTTTTCCTCTTTTTTAATTTTCATTTACCATAGTTGTTTCTCCTAACATGATTTGCTAAAATTCTCCATTTAACATAATATATTTCATGAGTGTTTTGATATTGGTCAGATGAAGAATTAGTAATATATAATGAAAATAAACAAAAAATGAGAGGAGGAGATAGAAGACTTTGATATTGGAAAGTTAGGGTTGATTTGTTTAATAAATAATTTGTAGATATGATATTATTAGAGAGTTCAAGGATTCTCTCTATAGCTATGTTCACCCAGAAATAGTTATGTACAGTCTGAACAATCTCTGAAAAGCCATAAATATCTTGTACTCCAAGGCATGTTGTTTGTCCAAAACTTATTGAGGTCACTGTGCAATAAAACAAGCATTGCTCTAATAATTGTATTGTGCCATCATGGTATAGTGGATGGTGAACTGGATTTGAAATAAGGAAGACTGGGATTCAAATTCTATCTCAGACACTTACTAGCTACATGACCCAGGGCAAGTCATATCACCTCTTTCTAGATCTCAGCTTTGTTATCTGTAAAATGAGTAGTTGACACAGAATAGCCTATATGTTTATCTCCAACTCCAAAGTCTATATAATTGTACAATCTTAAATACAAGTGCATTTACAATAAAATGGGTATAACTTATACTGGACTTCATGTGGTAAATTGATGGTAGAGTTTTCCCTCTACTGCTCTACTTATAATACGTAACAGCAATGTGGTGCATGGCAATTCTTTTAGAATCTAGGTTTCAAAAACAGTATCAACCTATACTAGTGGAATGTTTTCTTATCAGGGAGTACCCTAATCGATAAAATCATAGGTTCCATTCATATTTCCATCCTCACCATGATTTTAAAGAGACAGAAAAACTAGTTGCACTGAGGGAGAGAAGTAAGCAAAACCAGAGATATATACAAACATATTAATGTTATAAGATTTTGATGATTTTTAAATTGAATAAAAATGAAAGAAAACATATAATTTATACAGAAAAATTATTCAATAACAGCACTGTAAATACAAACAGCTCTGAAAGCATTAAGACTCGCTTAAGAAAATAATCCTGTATCATTCCAGAGGACTACTGATGGAACATATATCTACTTCTTGACAGGGTGGTGATAGATTCACTGAACAGGAGATATCTATTTTTTTCTTTTAAAACAGCCAAAAAACAGACTTGTACAAAAATATTTATAGCTGCGCTTTTTGTGGTGGCAAAAAACTGGAAAAGGAGGGTATGTCCTTCAATTGGGGAATGGCTGAACAAATTGTGGTATATGCTGGTGTTGGAATACTACTGTGCTCAAAGGAATAATCAACTGGAGGAATTCCATGTGAACTGGAAAGACCTCCAGGAATTGATGCAGAGCGAAAGGAGCAGAGCCAGAAGAACATTGTACACAGAGACTGATATACTATGTAAAATAGAATGTAATGGACTTCTGTACCAGCAGCAATGCAATGACCCAGAACAATTCTGAGGGATTTATGGTAAAGAACGCTACCCACATTCAGAGGAAGAACTGCAGGAGAGGAAAACAACTGCTTGAATGCATGGGTTGAGGTGGACATGATTGGGGATGTAGACTCGAAACTACCACACCAATGCAACTAATAACAATTTGGAAATAGGTCTTGATCAATGACACATGTTAAAACCAGTGGAAATGTGCATCGGCCATGGGTGGGTGGGTGGGGGGGAGTAGGAGTATGAATCATGTAACCATGTTAAAAATGAATATTAATAAATGGTTTTAAAAAAGTATATCTTAATGCCAGAACTGAAAAGATGGTTCATTGTAATTAAAAGGTTTCTGAATAAATAATCAATATTAAAATATTAATAAATAAAAACAGCCAAAAAGAGAATTTATTTTGTTTGACTAAGCATAATTTATTTAAGGATTCTACTCCACCCATAGTAACAGTATATGTGTGTGTGGTGGGGGAGGAGCAGTGAGAAGGTGGAAAAGAGAGAAAACAGATTTATGTTGATTAAAGAAAGATAAGTTTACCTTTGGGGAAAAAAAACTGAGGTCTGAGAAAATGGGGTAGGGGGGGAGACTGGAAACAGTTGCCTCTGTCTTGAAGGGTTATACTATTCCACCATAATATTTCTGTTTGCTGACTATGGAACTCTGGAGACCCAAATGGAAAGTATCTTGAGAAATGTAGTCATTTGCCCAATCATTGATTTAAGGGGAAGGGGAGAACAAAGGAGTGTAGTAGTGTATGATCAGAATTTTAATCTACACAAGTAAAATATCTGAGGTACATTCTAAGACTCTTCCGCTTTCTCGATTCCATACATTTATACTCTATTGTTGGTGGATGTGAAGATGATGGAATGCAAGTGTGTTCAATGTGGCCAGAACGACTCTTAGGGCTAAGAAAGAAAAAAAAAAAACTTCAGTTCAGTCTTCAAGAAAGGCAATTGCTTCCCTTGAAAAACATTTTCAAGCAGGAGTACCTGCGTGGGGTGGGAAAGAGTACAATACTTTATACTTGAGGAATGATGCCACTTTGCTTCTCTGCTAGCCCCAGATGCAAGCAGAGGAAACAGCAGCCCTGAGTCTGCCTTTGCAGTCAGTTAGTTACCTGGGAGTCAATCCAGAAACATTGGATGCACCTTCATCAAGCGGAGGTAATTATGATTATTCTCTCTGTAAATCTCGCTCTGTGAAATCTGGCTTCCTTTTCTCCAGAACTTTCATGACAACTTTCCTGACTCTAATTACTTGAGGCTTCATTGCCTTCTTTTGCTTGGAGAACATTTATGCTGTGGTTAGGGGCTGAGGTTGGCAGCAGGGTTATGCCCTTTAGAAGGCATTTGGCATTTACGTGGATTAAGTGCTTACTCTCTATTTCCCTCCTTCTGAAAAATTATTCCTCCTTTCCTTTCCTTTCCTTTCCTTTCCTTTCCTTTCCTTTCCTTTCCTTTCCTTTCCTTTCCTTTCCTTTCCTTTCCTTTCCTTTCCTTTCCTTTCCTTTCCTTTCCTTTCCTTTCCTTTCCTTTCCTTTCCTTTCCTTTCCTTTCCTTTCCTTTCCTTTCCTTTCCTTTCCTTTCCTTTCCTTTCCTTTCCTTTCCTTTCCTTTCCTTTCCTTTCCTTTCCTTTCCTTTCCTTTCCTTTCCTTTCCTTTCCTTTCCTTTCCTTTCCTTTCCTTTCCTTTCCTTTCCTTTCCTTTCCTTTCCTTTCCTTTCCTTTCCTTTCCTTTCCTTTCCTTTCCTTTCCTTTCCTTTCCTCTTTTTTTTTTATTCCAAAACAAACCGGTTGTAAGAACGTGTCCTCCCAAGTTAGTATGCTGAGTATCAATTTTCGGATATGCTTAAAGAAAAAAAAAAAAGTATCCTGCTGCCGAATGAGTCGTTCCATTATAGCTTTATTGAATGATCTTTACTCAAGAAATAACAATTCTACTCACCCTGCGAGAAACGTAACCGGGGAAATCGCTATAATCATCAATCCCAGTTGGCAAAGGTAAAGTTTTAGCACTGATGGTAGATTGCGAAGGCAAACATTAGTGAACTGGCCATTATGTGCAATGTAGCTCTAGTTGGGTGGATATTTCTCATTCAAAATGAACGTGCTTCTAGATTAGGAGCGCACCTTTTAAAAAATGGAGTTAAACGGGATTCCCTGGCATAAATGCTGTCTAACTAAAAGGCGGAGGAATCCCTTTCTACACACTGGAAGTTGTTCTTCATCCTGGAGCTTCTTTCTTTTAACAATAGTTTCCTGCCCAAGGGCAAGTTAGAGACAGAGGAGACTGAAAGGAACTCAGAACCCCGATTTTAATTTCTGGCATTCACAGCATTTAGCAGCCTAATGTCTCCAAGGAGCACAGGTACTTTCATTTTTGCCTCCTGCAACCAACCCTGTCAGGGGAGAGGTCCGGGCTCTGAAAACACAGCTCATTAAAATGAAGAATTTTCCCCGACTTTGATATTCACAGTTCACTGGGGATATGCTACCTGTTCACTGAGCTGTTTTGTCTGGAAGGGGGAGAAGCACAGCACTGTACACTTTAATTAAATTGCTTTAATCAAATTCATTACATCTCCAACATTTATAAAATATGTTGGGTTATGATGCTGATATACCTTAATAGGAATTAATTTATATATGTATATATCTGTGTATGTGTGTGTATAGGAAGACAGAAACAGAGAGACAATCATGATTCTTCTCTTTCTCTCACTTAATTGGTGTATGCAGAATTTCTTTCACTGTCTTCATGAAGGTCTCACTGACATGCAAATTACATGCTTTTGTACATTCTGGCAAAGGACCATGGCTACTACAGATGAAGCCACCTAGATTCCCAGCTCAGGTCCAAGTAGCTTTGGAGTAGTTTATTTATCTGAGGAAAGAGAATTTGTCTTCCAGAAAGAAAAGACCTCTGGATTTCACAGAAAGCCTTACCAGCTGGGCAAATTCCCTTATTAACCTGCAACAATCTAGACTGTGAAGGTCTGTAACACATAATTTAAAGGTAAGTCTAAATATGTGAGGCCAGGAATTATTTCTAACAAAGGGTTCTTGTCTACATGTTAAACTGATCTGTTTTGCTGACTGTATCTCGCAGGCAAAAGAGAGCCCATGGATGTTCGAGAAACAGGGGAGTGATTATTTATATGAGCACACACATTTGGATATATGTATACTTCATATAAACATATGTATAATATATTGCATATACATGTGTATACATATGTAAACATACATATCTACAAACATGTGTGTATGTATATCTATTAAGATAGAGATAGTCATATATTCACAATGGAGGAAAAATAACAATTTCAGGAAGGACATATATTGCTCCAATTATATGATTTAGTGAACTGTGAGGTCATCAATATAGAGCTGAAAACATTTTAAGAGGCACATATTAGAATTTCACGTTTTAAAATTAAATTATACTTAAATTTAAATTTCATTTTGCAGATAATAAACTCGGGCCCTTGATAGTTAAGTGACTTGTCCGTGGTCAAACAGTGGCAGAAACCAGATTCGAACCAACATCTTCTAACTCAAATCTAACACTTTTTCCATGACACCATTTTGTTTCCACATGTATGTATAAAATTTGTGTGTATGTGTGTTGCTGCTGGTGGTATATGTGGTGAATTAATTGGCCCAAAGTTGAAGAAGATTGGATTGGGCTGCATCCCTCTTAAGAAAAGGAGCAACACTTGTAGTGATTTCAACCCTATCCTTGCCATGAAAACCTAATTTTGAATAATGCTATTTTTGCCGGGATACTCTAGTTATGAATCATGGAATATCATGATATTAAAAGAATAAAAAATGTACAGGGCCCAAAGGGTATGGGAAAATGAATAGTAGTTATAAGTGACTATAGCATAATATTAAGAATGACTCACACCTGAAAAGTAATATAAATGACATCATCTCTTGGCATAGTTCAGAAAAGTAGGTGGGCCAGTTGTGTCACTAGCATGAGAGAAGAACAGCAATGAAAACAAGAGTAATAATCATAATAAATAGAATTTATATGGTGCTTTGAGATTTACAAAGCATTTTATTAATATAATGTCATTTGATCCTTATAGTGACCTGGGAGGGAGATACTGTTGTTGTTCAGTTGTATCAGTCATGTCTGATTCTGTGATCTCATTTGGGGTTTTCTTGGCAAAGACGCTAGAATGGTGTGCCTTTTCCTTCTCCAGTTCATAGGAAACTGAGGCAAATCAGGTGAAATAATTTGTCCAGTGTCACACTATTGGCAATCTGAGATCTCATTTGAATTCAGGTCTTCTTGATTTCAGGTCCATTCCTATAGGTGCCTAGTTGCCACTGATGGAATATATATATATATATATAATATTCTGGTATATAATTGATGTCAAATTAATAGGCATTCTGTGTATTTCTCTATGGAAGACTTACAATAAGTCAAAGACAAGAATTGTGCAGGATGAGATGGTATGCTTAAGTTTCTAGTGACACCGGTGATGGGAGTATCCGGACAGGCAAGCTCACAAATCCATTTAAGTAAGATGGTAAGATTTTTTCCTTTCAGCTACTTCTCAAAATGATCCCATAAAGCAGACCATTAGTTCCATGAGCTTTTTATGGGTGAGACAGTTGGAAAGTCACTAAGTCCAGGAGCTGTACCCAAAGTTATCCAACCAAAATGTAGCTCAGATCACATCTGGTTGCTCTCACATTTAATTTAGCACTGACGGCTATTTCTCTCTGAGGTTATAGCCACACAAAATTATACCGAAGGACAATATAATTTTTTAAGAGTTTGGTCAAGCCTGGAATAATGTCAGCTATTTAAAAATTTCTTTTTAAAGTGAAGCTAAAGTTTCCATGCCATATTTTCTAAAGTGAATAGAAAAATTAAATTTTACCACTATATCATCTTCCTATGTCTCTGATGAGAAGTATAGACAGAAAGTTGATTTAAAGTTTTAGGATTAATAAAATGAAAATTAAGACATATTGGTGAATATTGGTGACTTTCTCAATATTAAATTAAGTCATTCACATTTATTGATTCTTTTTTGTTATTAACTCCTCAAAAGAATCCCTTCTAATGATTTAAGACTTTAGAAATTTGTGAAGGCCACTGAGAGTCAGACTGTTTAAAATGTGAATTCCCTTAAATGACATCTGTTTTGATTCACCTTAGCATACTCTATCTAAGCATTATTTAACATTTAATGAACAATGAGTAGTCAAGAATTATTGATGATGAAGAATTTCTCAGAATGAATGAAGATATGACTAATTGGGTATACTAAGCTATATGTTATAGATTGAGGTAATTAAGGTTTTTTTTAAGGTTTTACATAATCATATCATAGAAAGGGCACTTAACAATAAAATAGCATTTAGCTTGAGTAGATCCCATACTCCTAAATAGAGACCCTCCATACCCATATAGAAACATAAGCAGTGTTGTGTTTGTAATAACAGGGATGTTTGGGAAGCTGATGGACTGGACTGAACAAGGAGCCTGCAAGACACACTTCTCCCCCACAGACAGGCTTGAGTGAGTAGGGAGGGGGTAAGGTACTCCTTGCTCTCAAACCTCTCCCCCCCCCCCCCAGCAGTTGGTTTTCAGTTGAATATGGAGGCAGGCCAGTGTGTTTTCAGACAGGACCCAGCAAAGCCAATCTCTAATGATGTTCACTTTCTCCACTTATATTCCCCACAGGTCTGATTGAGGGACCAAGGGGAAGCTTGATCTCTTGATATTAAAGACTGAGAAGGATCTGACTTCTTAGGCTGGCAACTGACAGGAACCAAGCTTAATGGCAGTAGTGAGTATACCCAAATAATACCCACAAACAGCTATTAAAAGATGGAATTTATATCAATAAAAGAAGGAAGGGATAGGCAAGGAGGGGGTAACTAGGATTTGGATAAGATCTGGGAAGCCCTGAACTTTCAGGTAGGAACTGCCCCTCCCCCCCAGGAGGGAGTGGCAGACTTAATATCTAACTGGCCCTCTAAGCTTATAATAATCACTTCTAATATCTAAATAACTAAATAACTATTATATTGATGCTGGGAAGGTCTAATCCTACTAGACAGGCAAACTCCTGAGTAGAAACCACAATGGCTTTTGCCACTATGGTCACCCAGGCAAACTCCAAACCAGGAACAGTGAGCAGAGAGACCTGCTCACCTCAACCCCCAGGAATCAACTGCCTAACTCCTTTCTGACTGCCCCCTCACCCAGAGTTCTCCGGGGGGGTCCCCTAGAATTCTGGGTGAGGCTTGACCCTGTATCCTGCAGGAATTCCACCCTGCTATTTTCCATATTACAGCAGTGAACAGAGGAGAATGTCTTGATGACTCACATAGGTGTGGTATGAGCCAAGTCTAAAGGGCCCCAACCTTAACTGGTGGGGTTCTTAGATGCCTTTAAGGGTCCGAGAAGTTTAATTAAATGGCAAAGCCTTGGTCCCATGAACCAATTAAATCTCCAAGACAGATTGAATAGCTTGAAGGGAAGTATTAGACTGACTTACATGGTTCAGAATCTTAGGAAAAACTGACTAGGACTCCAAGTCAGAGTTCATTCTTGTGCATTTTAAAAGAACTTTTCTTATAAGGTATTTTTACTATTGGGAAAATACAACTTCCAGCTAAATCCCTAAATATGCAAACAGAGAATGTGTATTATGAAGCACAATTTTTCAACTTATTTATTTCTTTATTTAGAATATTTTCCATTGATTACATGATTCAAGTTCTTTCCCTGACTTCTTCCCTCCCCACTCCCAGAGTTGACAAGCATTTCCACTGGGTTTTATATGTATCATTGTTCAAAACCTATTTCCATACTATTCATACTTGCAATAGAGTTGTCTTTTAATTCCAAAACCCAAATCATATCCCTCTTGAACCACATCATCAATCATATGTTTTTCTTTTGCGTTTCTACTCCCACAGTTCTTTCTCTGGATATGGATAGCATTTTTTCTACTAAATTGCTTCTCCTAAGATCATTGTATTGCTGCTAGTAGAAAATTCTGTTACTTCTGATTGTGCCACAGTGTATCAGTCAATGTGTACAATGTTCTCCCGGGTTCTGCTCCTTTTGCTCTGCATCAATTCCTGGAGGTCTTTCTGGTTCACATAGAAATCCTCCAGTTCATCATTCCTTTCAGCACAATAGTATTCCATCAGCATCAGATACCACAATTTGTTCAGCCATTCCCCAATCAATGCAATACAATATTCTTAAAAGCACATACAGTTAGAGAGTGGCATATCATATAGTCTCTACACATGTTGTATTTTAATTTCAATTTATTTCCTTTTTATTTTTTTTTACAAATTAAAAATATATTGTTAAAGGCTATAATTTAAGAAGCTTTTTATAATCATGTTTCATTAGAAACTTAATACAGAAAATCAGTACGAAAATAATTTTGCTACTAGTATTTAAACTAATTTAAAAAACGATATGTTTTAAATTTTTTCTATACTTTTGAGTGGTATGACAATCTTGGTTCAATTTTGTATTTTGATTATTTGGTTGAGTATTATAGACATCAGAGTTTTGGACTAATCACACTGTCAAATATCCTAATAAACTTTTATTGCCCAAGTTTATCAATTGTATGTGTAATTTTTCAAACAATTGGTTCTATCAAGAGCTTCAGATTCCCTGTCAAATAATATTAGTATAGTGCTTGCAATTATCATTTTTTAGTATGACACCAATTGCTTCCACTGGGTCAACGTGAGAATATCTTAGCCATAGGGACATCTGGATGTTCAGAGTTTCCCCTTCTCAATTTCACTCAATAGGAGAGAAAGACATAATATTATGTGTAGTCACATTGAAAGCATTTCACAAATATTATTTAAAATTACATAATATAGAGGTAGCAAAATGATTAAAATAGAATCAAATTGATAAAATGTATAACACAAAATTTCCAGCTTCTTGAATTAGAAAAAAGTTGTTATAACCAGAAATTACATTGCAAAGGATACCAGTAGATATTGTTTTTTATTATTAGTATAAACCTATATTTATGTAAGTTTGGAGGAAATCCCACTGTTGAATCTCCTCCTCTAATGGAGATAATGAACTCATCTCTAAATGATAGCCTTATAAAGTAGCCTGGGACATGGAGAGATATCATATCTAGTCAGTTTGTCAGAGGCAGGATCTGAATCCAGCCCTCTGTCGAATATTGATATGCTGAAGATGAAAGCATTTAAATAGTATTTTAAGGTTTACAAAGTCCTTTTTAAAAATATCTTATTTTATCCTTATAACAACCTTAGGAGCTCCCTAAATTCTAGTATTATCTCTATTTTATAGGTGAGGAAACTAAGGCATGTAAGGGACAAGAGATTTCCCAAGGTCATATAGCTAGTAAGTGTCTGATAATCTATCTGGATTGAATGTTCCAGATTTTGGGTTCAGCATTCAACAATGTCACCACCAAACTATTCATATGTAGTGTTGCTTCACAGAGTGAAATAGTCACAATAGTTTTAAAATGATGAAAAAAGAACAAAACAGATGTCATATATTTTATTACTCCCTCATTATCTTGAATTATAAAGGAGTATCTCAGAAAAATTTAATAGCAAGTGTTCAGTAAAATACACAAACCTTCATTTTATATACTTTTCATGGTTTTGTGAGTTGAATCTAGGTTTAAATTTTAATAATTTATCACCATGAAAGCTTATATTTCTATTAATCTCCAGAAATGAGTTTCAAATCCTACCTCAGCCATTTATGAGTTACATGACGTTGAGCAAGTCACTTAACTATTCTCTGGGTCTTATCTTCCTCATTTGTGAAGTCAGGGTAAAAATCACTCTTACCTTAAAGAGCTGTTATATCAAATGTAATAAAATATGTAAAACAATAAGCCTTCATATGTATAATGGCTAGCTATTCTTATCATAATAGTTTTTATTTGGGACTGTTGAATAGAGTATAAACTTGTGATATCTAAGATACTTTTAAATTCTGACATATAAATGTCAACTATAATTATTAAAGTGTTAAGTAAGAAGTGATTTTTTTTTGCTGTTTCTTCCAGACTATTTTGTAACTTTAGGCTGGTCTCAAGGTGCTTGCAAATTGCCTTATCTGTCTTTCTGTGTCAATATGTGCTGGACAAATGACTCACTGTAACTGTTTTAGGATTTCATCATCAGAATTTAGCTTAGAATATTTTCAAGATCTTTTAAAAGAAGTTTGTATGATGTAGTTCACAGCCTTACTTCTTAACATTCCACCAGCGAATTTGAAAGGGAGAATAGGGTTCTCACACAGCAGTGGTATCATTGCTTCTGAAAACAGACTGTCTACTACTAGCAACCTTATTTACGCCCAAACAGATTAATCTTTTATTTTTTCCTCGTCCTCGTCCTCGTCCTCCTCCTCCTCCTCTTTCTTCTTCTTCTTTCTCTCCCTCTCCCTCTCCCTCTCTCTCTCCCTCTCTCTCTCCGTCTCTCTCTCTCCTGATTCCATATCTCTTTGCCAAGAATAGACACTTTTTTTCCTCTCTCTGTAGAAATCTCTCCCTTCTTTCAAGACCCAATTAATATACTATTTCTTTTATTTCCTGACGTCTCACCCTGCCATGCTCAGATGAAAACTATTGCTCCATCAAATTTCTCATATTACTTTGTCTGGATTTTTCCTTTCTACCTTATAATGCTTGCCATTTACCTTCCCTCATTACCATCCCTCATTAAACTATATTTCTTGAAATTTGTGTCATATCTAATTTTTAAACCCCTAAAATCTGTGCAAAGTTCCTTGCACACAGTTGTTCAGTTTTACCCCTCTTTGTGACCCCATTTGGGGATTTCTTGGCAAAGATAGTAGACTGGTTTGCATTTTCCTTCTCTAGTTCATTTTACAGATAAAGAAACAGAGGCAAATAGGATTAAGTGATTTGGCTAGGGTCACACAGTATCTGAGGCTGGATTTGAAATCAGGAAGATGGATCTCTCAGACTCTAGGATCTGGTATTCAATCCACTGCATCAGGTAGCAGCTCCTTGCATAAATAGGCATAAAAATAAAAATAAAAATAAATAGCAAATAAGAATATAAACAAATGTAAATAATATATATTATAGAACATATAGTAGACTCTGGTACATACAATATAATATATAACAATATAAAGATAATATACATGAATATTAATTAATAACAATTAAAATAAATAATAAAACATTAAAGTGCCACTAAAATGTGAATTACTATTATTTGAACTATCGTCTCAATGCAATGAGTCTCTCACATTTGTGTCTCTAGCCTTTACCTTCCCAAATATCTAGCCTAGTATAGGATATTTATTCTACCCACTGTTCCCTTAAATTTGATTTGTATCAGATCCAGTGAACTTTTTCACTAAACTTAGAACTTCTCACTCTATTATGTCAATATTACTTTGTCAGTTTACTATGTAGAAGTTCCATTCATCTAGTTGTTTATATGTATAACTTTTATACTATCCTTGAAACTTCCTTTTTCTCTAACTTTCTATATCTATCAAAAGATCCATCCTAATGGGTTGTAATTCTACTTTGTTTTCCTCATTATTTTTAGTACTATTAACCTCATGTATACACTCAGTGCCAATGATCTAGATAAGAATAAACTATTCATCTTCAGGCAACTAGATTAAGCAGTAGATAGAACTCTGGGCTAGAAGTCAGGAAAACCTGAGTTCAAATCCAGAACTCAGCAATTCTGGGAAAAACACTTAACCTCTGATTGCCTAGGAGTTAACAAGATAGAGAGAACACTATGTTTGGAGTTAGAAAATCTAGTCTCACATACCTAATAGTTGTATGTTCCTGGGCAAACTACTTAACCTCTGTTTGCCTTAAACTATTGGAAAAGGCAAAGGCAAAGTATTTTTACTAAGAAAATCTCATGGACATTATTGACATGCTGTGGACCATGGGAGCACAAAGGGTTGGATAAGCCTGAATAACTGGAAAATAAAAATTAAGAAATCTTCCTTTACTCTCTGTCTCTGTCTCTTTCTCTCTCTGTCTGTCTCTCTCTTTCTCTCTCTCTCTCTCTCTCTCTCTCTCTCTCTCTCTCTCTCTCTCTCTCTCTCTCTCCTCCATAGTGTTGACCCTAGAAGGCAATGGTAGCCTAATTTTGTTTGCAGACCTGAGTAAATGGACCCTTTGCTCAGCAAATGTCAGTGGATTAACTGCTACCTACTAAATGAAACTTAAATTCTTTAACTTAGAATATAAATCTCTAAATATTCTGGCAAAATTAAATATTGAGCTTATTTCATACAATCTCTTCTACAACCTCCATCCTTCAGCCAAACTGGACCTCAGTACATTTCCAGCCCTCTTGCTTGTGTCTGTTCTGTTCTTTTTTCTTGATGTTTATTTTTGAATATGACAAAGCATTTCCTAAATACTTATCATATATGAAAAACTGTGCTAATCACAGAAGATACCAATAGAAATATAAGAAAGTTCCTGCTCTCATGGAATGTAAAATCTAATGGGAGAGGAAACACATAAAGAAAGTTCTTGCTACAAGTCCAGGGGAAAGGTTCCAGATTCTTGAGGGCAAAGAAAAGCAGATGGTAAAGCAACTTCTTTAATGTTTTTGGACTTCTAAAATCATATATATGTCTGATGTTGAAGCATTTTACAACCTAAACACTTTGGTATCAAGAACTTTTATGTTCCAGATCTTAGCAGTTGGGGATATTGGCTAGTTACTTCACAGGAAGATGAATTTTTTGGGGAGACTGGAAGTAGGATCAGTGGTTGGGGAATGCTGTGGCATAAAATCTTGGGGCACTTGGGATTAGCTCCCTATCAACCATCACCAGTGGGACCTGGTCAGTAATTGGTGGCAGTGCTGACAAGGATGATGGGCCAATTCTCCACTGTAATTTAACCCTTGTAAGATGACTATGAGTCTCTGAATTGAAGTAGGCTCTGTAGAATGGGTTCACTGTTATATATAAGGAACTTTTATTGAAGGTTCTGGATTGTCTACATTCAGCACTAAGAAGAGATGATGATTGGAGGCAGTACCAGACTAACTCGTTCACCATAAACAGTCTCCTATGCCTCCCTTAAAAGCCCAACTGCTTTACCTAGATTAACTTTCCTACCCCATAGGTGACAATTTGTTAGAAGGTGGGGAGGATGGCTGATACCTCCTCAAAGCATTTGCTTCCATGAATAATGTATTTAGCAGGCATGCTGAGAGCTGTACCAGTAATCTGGGGGACGCTCCTGTTGCCAGGGCTCTTAAACCTACCTACTACCTGTTAGTCTCTGACAGCTGAAAATAATGTTGAATTTAGAGATAAATCACGTGAGATCTAATCTCAGTTCTATTGCCTTGTGATGTTGGACATATTGCTTACCTTCTTGGGGCCTCATTTTCTTCATATGTATATAAAATGAGAGGGTTGGACTTTATGAATTAGGAAGCTTCTTCTAATTCTAGATCTATCCCATCAATGCTATCACTCCTGTATTTCAACCCATCCTACAAAGTCTAATTCTCTTTCTCAAACATGAAGCTTTCCTTGATTTTCTCCTGCATCTCTCCAACAGTCAGCAGTAACCTTTTCTCCCATGTTCCTTACATAAATTTTGATTGCATTTCTGATGCGCTTTGATATTATTTTGTACCCATATATCATGATACTTATTAGTCACTGATTTCCATGAGAACATGAACTGTGACTCAGTTTATTTGAATCTCCTGCAGAACTAAGAGCAGTGCTCTAAACAGAGTCCACACTTAATACGTGTTTACTGAATAAAATTAAATCAAATAGAATTTAAACTGAATCCCTACCAGACTTTTGGGAGCTTCATAAATCTCTAAAGTTGCACCTGGATGAGTCAGTTAGTCTATCATAACAATATAAATGATATGATTAAAATTTTTCCTTGCATGAAATTTAAAGCTTCTTATTATCCCATATCTAATTCTGAGTTTAATAGTTCAATTCACAACTGAGCTCTATTATATAGCTCACAATTTGAAGGTGAGTAGCTTGATGATAATGTAAGAAAAATAAGGTGTCTCAAAGAAACTAAAAGTAGTTGCTAAAAAATCTCAGAAATCAGATTGTTGTTCATCCTTCCTTTTTCTCTTTTTTCTAAATTATGTTAATATAATTTTTAAATGTTTTCTTTTTAATTAGAGAAGAAAAAGAAATTAAAGAAATTAAAGTAAGACAATGAGGAAACTAAACTATCACTCTTTGTAGATGATAGGATATACTTAAAGAGTTCAAGAAAATCAAATAAATAATTCAATAACTTTAGTAAAGTTGCAGGAATCAAAATAAATCCACACAAATAATCAGCATTTCTATGTATTTCCAACAAAAATAAACAGCAAGAGTTAGAAAGAGAAACTCCATTTAAATTCACTCTAGACAATATAAAATATTTGGGAATCTGTCTACCAAGACAAACTCAGGAATTATATGAACACAACTACAAAACACTATTTGTATAACTAAAACTAGATCAAAACAATTGGAAAAATATTAATTGCTCATGGATAGGATGAACGAATATAATAAAAATGATAATTCTGCCCAAAATAATTTACTTATTTGGGACCATACTTACCAAGCTACTAAAAAAACTATTTCTTAGAACTTGAAAAACAATATCAAAATTTATCTGGAAGAACAAAATATCAAGAATTTCAAGGCAATGAATTAAAAAAAGGTGAAGGAAAGTAGTCTAGCAGTATCAGATCTTAAACTATACTATAAATCATTGATCATCTAAACAATCTGTTACTGCCTGAGATAGAAGGGAGAATCAGTGGAATAGACTGGGGTAAATGACCTGAGCAATCTGGAAAAATAAAACAATTTGCTTTCTGACATTTTGGAATCTTTCCACTCCAACTTTCTTCTCTCCCGAAGCAGGCAGGTAATACGATAGAGGTTTATGTGTATATTATCATACAATACATATTTCCTAGTTTGTCTTACTGAGAAACAACATATATTGCTTACATTAGAGAAAAATTCAGGGCAGAAATAAAGGGAAAAAAATCTTCACTTTTTGAAGATAACCAATGATATCACATAGGTGATATTTTGTCTTATTTGTGAATTTGTTTTAAGTGCAATGAAGTTATGGGAAGTCATCAGCCCACCCTAACTTTCTCTTCCAGAATCATCGTTGACCAACGTAAAGACAAAAATTAAGAGAGCTTTTTGGCTCAGGTTGCAGTCAATGGCTTTGGTGTCTTCTGTGTCTGACAGAGCTATAAACATTCCACATCACCCACTTCAGCTATTTTCATGGCTACTGGAAGAAAGTTTTGTTTTTTTCTTGTCCCTCACAATACCAGGAGAAGTCTTCACATGCTTGGGTAGGAATTTCCCTAATTCACTCATGACTTCAAGGCCATTTAGCTACACTCAGCCTGGTCTGGCTCAGCTTATTGAATCCATAGATAAGAGTTAGGTGACAGATCCCAAAGATGCGTGAGCAGGGCTAAAAGAGCTCAATAAGTCCTCTCACCAGAGGTACTTATCCTCCTTATACTAAAATCATCTAACAAACCTCTAAAATTTTATTGCTATGGAATTATCAGATATATGTATGTGTGTATATACACATATATACATGCATACACTTTATATCATCATTGAAGGAAATGGAACTAGTTCTATCAGATATTAAAATAAAAAGAAGTTTAGTTTAGTGGATAGATAAAAAGCTCAGAGTCATGAAGAGCTGGGTTCCATTCCTGTCTCTATACATGTTAGTTGGGTGACCATTGACAGTTTTAATCTCATAATGCTCTTGTCCTTAGGTAGGCAAATCACTTGAGGACCAAAAACCATTCTTAGCTCAGTAACAGAACACAAGTGGACAATTTGAACTTGGAGCTGTAGTTTGCCAAACTCTGTTCTAAGTAACTCTCTAAAATTAGAAGTTTAAGAAAATTTGCCTACCTGAATTATCTGGAATTATCTTATACCAATGAAAGCAAAGGTCACAGATGCACAATACCTACCACTGTCCTAAGTCCTACAATGTCATATTACCACTGAGGAGGAAAGAATGTAGTCATATCATTTCACTAATCTTATTGCCCCTAAATCCTATAAGATCTCTTATTAATCTCCATTATACCTGGCAACTCCAGACTATTTCTATTGCCATCAGCCTTAGCATCTCACACCTGGACTAATGTAATCATCTGCAATTAATTTTCTTATCTCTTATGCTTAATTCTACTTCAGTTCCTCCTACATGCAACTGCCAAATTAATTTTCTCAATTCAGAGTTCTGAAGAATTTTTTGCTTAAGAACTTCAAGTACTACTAACTAAAGAATACAAATTCCTTAGTTTAGCATTCAATGATGTCAATAATTTGGTCCTTACAACTTTTTCCACATTTATTTCCCAAGACTTCCATTATGCAACGGGCGCACTGCTGAAAATAGATTATTCATGGTCTCCCAACCATTTTACGCATTTTTATCACTTAGATTTTTCACAAAACATTCCATTTAACATTCAATATACATCTCTTTCCATCTACCCAAACTCAAATAATTCATCAAGATCAATCTCAGTCCCAATATGTCACTTCTTTGTGAGTACTCTAGCTTGAAGCAACCTCTCTTCTTGACTGCATTTATTATCTATATCACTCAATGGGTAATTAATCATGTGACATCTTTTGTATTATAGATTTGAACTGCTATTTAGATACAGGAGTATTAGTTAACTTTTCATGTTTTTATGCCTTATTTCTACTAATAGATAAATTCCTTGAGGACAACAAACATTTCTTATTTTTCCTTGTATTCACAATAACTCTTAGCTATCTATCCTAGAAAATTACTATGAATTTTTTTCCCTCAGCCTTTTCCTGGCTTCTAAAACCTCTTTTAGCTACTAAAACCACACTATTGAAGTAAAATATTGAAGGTCCATCTGTTCTTTCCAAGTGATCTTTAGTTTATTCAAAAATTAGGTTTTCTTAAAGATTTACTTCAGACTATAGAAATAGAGAAGGAAACAAGAAAATAAATACTTAATGCAATTAGGGCTATACTACACATCTAACACTCAACATTTTTAATGAGGAAATAATTCATTTATTATAATTTTTATGACAAGGAACCAAATTTAACAGGCCAAATAATTCTTTTTAAGAGACAAAAATGATAAAAGTTTGAAGTAGCTTTTCCCTGTGTTTTAGACATATAGTTCTAAAGACTTTTTAAGAATAAAAATAAATTTGATACTAATGCCACACCTGGCACAGAGATCCCTTTGAAGCAAATTTTTAAAAATTCTCTTAAAAAAGGAACCATTTGAATAAGAAAGCTATCCAGTAGGTCTTGGAAATATTCTAGTCCTCAGTTCTAAATTCCAGTTCATACCACCTAAAGGAGATTTAGCAAACATCCTGACGAGAATAAACTGATTAATTAGAGAGTTGAAAAATCGTAGGAGAATAAGTCCAGGGATAGAATGTAATAAATATTTTGCTGAGTAGAAATAAAAGGTTAGCTCAATAGAACCAAGTGGAAATACTGTTAATATTCCTAACTACTTTAAATTAACTACTTGAACAAATGTTCTTTGGAAGCAAAACCTCTAAGTTTTTTTGTTATCAAAGTGCAGTAGGGACCACCTATCCTTTGGGGATGAGTTTCAAAGCCTAAGGAGATGTCTGACATGACAGTTATAAGTGAACATCTGTTTACCCCATATATATGTGCTCTTGCCCTTCTCCTGCCCTACTTGGTGCTCCTTGGCCACTCCAGCCACACAAAAAATAAAACAAAAAAGAAAGTGAAAGCAAAAAGAGGGAACGCAGAAAAATAGCAGTAAAGGGGAAGATCTCTGCCATCGAATTCCATTGCTTCAAGGCCAGGGTGACTGAAACTATGGAAAGATTTTCTGTGTTTTTATGATTGATTTAGGATAACTGAAATTATGGAAATGGATAGATGAGGTAACATGACAAAAATGACCATTCTACCCAAATTAATTTACCTTTTTAGCGTCATACCTATCAAAATAACAAAAAAAATTTTTACTGAATTAGGAAAAACTATAACAAAGTTTATTTGGAATAACAAAAGATCAAGAATATCAAGGGAAATAATGAAAAAAATATGAAGGAAGAGGGCCTAGCAGTACCAGATATTAAACTGTACTATAAAGCAGCAGTCATCAAAATGGTATGGTACTGGCTAAGAAACAGAAGGGAGCATCAGTGGAATAGACTTGGGGTAAGTGACATCAGCAAGACTGTCTATGATAAACCCAAAGAGCCCAACTTTTGGGACAAAAATCCACTATTTGACAAAAACTGCTGGGAAATTTGGAAAACAATATGGGAGAGATTAGGTCTAGATCAACATCTCACACCCTACACCAAGATAAATTCAGAATGGGTGAATGACTTGAATATAAAGAGGGAAACTTTAAATAAGTTAAGTGAACATAGAGTAGTTTACTTGTCAGATCTCTGGGAAAGGAAAGATTTTAAAACCAAGCAAGAGTTAGAAAAAATTACAAAATGTAAAATAAATGATTTTGATTACATCAAACTAAAAAGCTTTTGTACAAACAAAAATAATGTAGCCAAAATCAGAAGGGAAACAATAAATTGAGAAAAAAAATCTTTATAACAAAAAACTCTGACAGGGGTCTAATTACTCAAATATACAAGGAGTTAAACCAATTGTATAAAAAATCAAGCCACTCCCCAATTGATAAATGGGCAAGAGACATGAATAGGCAATTTTCAGATAAAGAAATCAAAAGTATCAATAAGCACATGAGAAAGTGTTCTAAATCTCTAATAATTAGAGAAATGAAAATCAAAACAACTCTGAGGTATCACCTCATACCTAGCAGATTGGCTAAAATGAAAGAAGGGAGAGTAATGAATGCAATTTATTAAATGAGTCTCAAGGAAATTCAAGGTATAGGACAATGGGAATAAAAATATGAAAAATTTAGAAATCCACATTCTCAAGGAGCAACCAGAAAGAATATAGTATGCATAATGATACACATAGTACAGTCATCCAGTGTTTGCATTGAGGAAAAGAGTTAAACAAAATGCTCTAGTAAATTTGAGTAGAGTGAGAAAAATTTCATGTAGAGGAATCAGAGAAAGCTTCAAAGAGGAAATGACATTATAACTGAGCCTTTAAGGCCTCAGTAATTTTCATATATATAACAAAAATAAGACATTCAGTGCATAGTTTGAAATTAGGGCATCTGTTGAGGAACTTCTTCACATGGTTCCAGTCTATTTCATAGTCTCTACTGTCTCCATATCTACCTAAACAATCATTAGCTCTTAGCATCTACCATATTATCTCCCTTTCTCTTTCAACAGTTTTAAAGGAAGATAGAGATTTTAACAAATGGAAATGGGGGAAGGGTATATTTCAGTGATCTCAGATGATTTGGCACGGGCTATGATTTTTATGAATACATGAATTTAGGAGACAGCATATCCAGTTTGGAGAATAATTAGAAATATAGTTTGACTGGAATACAAAATTCATTGAAAGGAATAAAGTGAAATCATACTGTTAAAGTAAATTTGACCAAAATATAGATAATATTAAATGTCAGTGCAAGATTATATATACATTTTTTTTTCCTTTTGGCAATATGTAACTACTGAAACTTTGCAGTTGCTTGGCTTTTTTTAAGCAGGGAAATGATCTGTAAAGACCTGTAGAAGTGAAGAAGAAGGAATGGAGAGGATAGGATATGGGAGATCCTGGGAGAAAAGAGAAAATGAGGTGGCATTAATTAAAAATAAGGAAATAGGCAGTATGGGTCAATTTAGGTAGGAAGAATAATCAATAATGTCAAATTCTGAGGAAGAGTGAGGACTGAGAAAAAGTTATTCATTTAATTTATGAATTAAAATATCATTAGGGACTATTAAGAAAAAAATGTAAAGAGAGAGATAAGGTCCAAAGAAAAATTACCTGATTTTGAGGAGGCAATAGGTGGTAGGAATGAGAAGGAAAGGAGTGTGGACTATTCATACAGTATGTTTTGTCTTTAAAGGTAAGAGTGTAGGCAGCAGATAAAGTGTTGGAAGATGACACCTATTGAGAATATTAGATAATGGCCTAGTTTTTCTTCAAAGTTTCATCTTAACTGCTACTACAAAGTCCATTTTTAAACTTAAATAAGAAAATGGCATTCCAGCACCACCTACCACATTTCACAGAAACTACATTAAATTGGAATAAATTTTAGAATATCGAATTTATAGTATTTTCTCTTTCTCTGTATGGATAAAATTACTGTGTTCATGCTTTGTTTCTATAGTTAATTTCCAACATTCATAATAAGGTATATATTTCCACCTTGATTAACTGACTCCATGTTGTTTAAGCATAAATTATGTATTATACGATTTAAAAAAACACAACGGGAAACATGACACTTGTTCCTAAGGAACTTATAATCTAGGTATTACATAAGATATAGAACATGTATTTTCATTTCAGTTGTCTATAAATTGATATACTAGGGAAAAACATCTGTTTGTACAGAAAATCATCATAACATTGGTCATGTGTTCCTCTGGGAAGAAATCAAAATGGACTGTTAAGGCTTAATTCCTTAAATTAAATTGATTTGTACTTCTATATTCTAGGTTGGGATCTGATACTTAAGATTATTACAATATTACAAATCAATTTAATCCCAGTATCAGCATCCCGAGGTAGACTATTTCTGTCTTTGCCTTCAAATAATTAATCGATTGACACACTCTCTCTCTCTCTCTCTCTCTCTCTCTCTCTCTCTCTCTCTCTCTCTCTCTCTCTGTCTATCTGTCTGTCTTTCTCTCTCTTTGTCCATTTCTCTCTTCTCATTTCTTTTACATTCTGTTCCCCATTCCCTTCACCTTCCTTCTGACCCCTTTTAAAACTATAATGGTTGATACCTGTAATTTGTTAGATTTCTTAGAGTCCAAGCAAACAGGCAGAAAGGATCAGTGAATAAACAGGAAAAATGGAGTAGACAGGGGATGATGGATTCAACAAGTCAATTAGAGAGTCACATATCCTCACATTCTAAGGATTAATCAAAGGTAGAGGAGCAGATTCAAAATTTTACAAGTGCAAATTTAACCTAAAATACCATATTTGCCCTATTTTATTCACAGCTAAGTAAAACTCCCTTTACTGTTTTGTCTTACTACAAGGTAGTACCTTGTAAGGTATAACTTGCTAGGAATACAGACAAAGAATGACTTCTTTTGTGTCTATGATTTTCTAGCAAAATATTTCCCTTAGTTATACTGCAATCATGGAAAATGGGAGGATTAGTCCTTATTAATCAAGATATGGATTGATATTTGATCTGTGTTCATGTCTATGGATTCCAAACTATTTGTTGCTCCAGCCAAGAGTGAACTTATTATCAGGTATTGTCTGAAGAGAAGGTCTTTATTATTGATAGTGAAATAAGTGAGTGGGTGAAACTAGTAAAGTCTCTAGATAATGGGTTGAGGGTTGGACCAATGCTGAAGACCCAATGTTGGTTGAACCCAGTCTGAAGTCAAGTTGGTAGGCTTCAGTACTGTGGGTTGATGACAACAGAATCTGACTACTCTCTCAGTAGGTTATACACAAAGACCTTGATTTATTGAACAAATACAGGATGGGTGTGTGGACTATGGAGACAGATTCCTTAGCTCTAATTGGTCCTAAGTCCTCCCCCAAAACTGACCTGCAAAGGTCAATTTGTTCCCAATAAATTGGACTACTGTCTCTGCACTCTCTATCTGCCTAAATTAAGTCTAGCTAACTATTCCTGAAGTAGCTGGTTCACTGAATTAAAACAGGATCAGTACAGTCTAGTAAGATGGGTAGAGGCCAAAAGGCCAGAGCCCAGTTAGTCTGGCTCAGTTAGACTAGATAGTTTGGGTCCTTGGCAGCTCACACAGAACAGACGATAGAAATGGGAACTGGATTCACAGAATCAGGATCAAAGAAGGCTTCTTGTTTTTTTTTTAGGAACCTCCAAGTCAGGAACTCAGCTTCCTCTTGTAGCATGGTCCCAAGATGGCCACAAGAAGTAAGCCTCTGCACTCTCCAGTGTCCAGAGATCAACAGACCCCCTTGGAATCCCAGAGTTCCTTCTTAACTGTTCCTCTCATTCCAGAATGTTAACCCATCTAGTACCCTGCCTGTGCCACACTGCCTGCAAATTATTTGCATTACCCAAACCCTCTGCAAATTTCCTATTCCCTCTATTCTATTTTAATAATAGTATACGCATAATCATTTTATTTTAATCTTTAGCTTCTCTCTTAGAATCAATACTGTGTATTGGCTTTAAGTTGGAAGACAGGTAAAGGGTAGGCAATGGGGGTTAAGTAACTAGCCCAGAGTCACATAGCTAAGAAGTGCCTGAGGCCAGATTTGAAACCAAGACCTCCCACCTCTAGGCTGGCCTTCAATCCACAAACCCCCCTAATTACCTACTGTATATACCCAATCTTAAAACATTTTATCATTTTAGGTAAATGATCTCTTTCCTCAATGACAAAATTAGTGGACTAGGCCAAGGTTAATCATTTGTCTCTTGAGTTACTTTAGATCTAAAATTCTTTTAATATGAAAGCTTTCTCAACAAAGTCATTTATTTAAATAACTTTCCATGAATCCCTCTTCAGTATTTTGTTGGTTCACCACAACATTTTGTTCTTCCTAAAGGGCATAATAAACCTTTGTAGCCTGGACTATCTAGACTATGGCAATACAGAACTAACCAACCATTCTAGAATTATTTCATCTATTGTCCACCTTATCTGAATGAAAACCTTTCTATCTCCATGCACTGTACCATGTCTGAAATGAATAACCTTCTTTGCCTGATGAAGTATTTTTTCATTCAAGGACCACTTCAGGTGTTACTGCCTTTGTGAACCTTCCTATAATTCCTCTAGCTGAAAATTTTCTGTCTCCACAAATTTCCTAGGGCACTTTATGTGGATACCTCCTTTGCCCTCATTACATTCTACCTTAGACAATATTTATTATTTGTCCTCCTATTTACCAGTCCTACCCCTCCTAACAGATTAACTACTTGATGAGAGTAACTATTTTTATTGTATTTTTAAAGAGAATAAAAACAATATTCTTCAGATTCTATACTAGAATATATATATATCTTTTTTTCTCTTCTCTTCCTTCTAAAACTCCCTTATAATCAGTTAAAACTTCTACAGTGTTGTAAATTAAAGCAGATTGGTACTAAATTGAAAAAGTGCATATAAGAGGTTTTGAAATTATCAAAGAAAATGTTTGAAAGGACTTTGTTTAAAAAATATATATATATATGGATATGGATAAATTCAGAATGGGTGAATGACTTGAATATAAAGAAGGAAACTATAAGTAAGTTAAGTGAACACAGAATAGTATACTTGTCAGATCTATGGGAAAGGGAAAATTTTAAAACCAAGCAAGAGTTAGAAAAAATAACAAAATGTACAATAAATGATTTTGATTATATTAAATTAAAAAGTTTTTGTACAAACAAAAACAATGCAACCTAAATCAGAAGGGAAACAACACACTGGGAAAAAAATCTTTATAACAAAAAACTCTGGCAGAAATCTAATTACTCGAATATGCAAGTAGCTAAATCAATTATATTAAAAAATCAAGCCATTCCTCAATTAATAAATGGACAAGGGACATGAATAGGCAATTTTTAGATAAAGAAATCAAAACTATCAATAAGCACTTGAGAAAGTGTTCTAAATTTCTAATCATTAGAAAAATGCAAATCAGAACAACTCTGAACCACCTCACACTTGGCAGATTGGCTAAAATGATAGCAGGTGAGTAATAAATGTTGGAGGGGCTGTGGCAAAATTGGGACATTAATGCATTGCTGGTGGAGTTGTTAACTGATCCAACCATTCTGGATGGCAATTTGGAAATATGTCCAAAGAGCTCTGAGAGACTGCCTGCCCTTCTGTCCAGCCATACCATTGCTGGGTTTGTACCCCAAAAAGGTCATAGATAAAAAGACTTGTTAAAAAATATTTATAGCCGTGCTTTTTGTGGTGGCAAAAAACTGGAAAACAAGGGTATGCCCTTCATTTGGGGAATGGCTGAACAAATTGTGGTATATGCTGGTGATGGAATACTATTGTGCTCAAAGGAATAATAAACTGAAGGAATTCCATGTGAACTGGAAAGATCTTGAGGAATTGATGCAAAGTGAAAGGAGCAGAGCCAGAAGAACATTTTACACAAAGACCAATACACTGTGGTAGAATGTAATGGACTTCTGTACCAGCAACAATGCAATGACCCAGGACAATTCTAAGGGACTTATGGAAAAGAATGCTACCCACATTCAGAGAAAGAACTACAGGATTGGAAACAGAAGAAAAACAACTGCTTGAACACATGGGTTGAGGAGGACATGATTGGTGATGTAGACTCGAAATGACCACACCAATGCAACTATCGATAATATGGAAATAAGTCTTGATTGATGACACATGTTAAAACCAGTGGAAATGCACCTCGACTATGGGGGGATAGTGAAAGGGTGGTGAAGGGGAAAGTAAAAACATGAATCCTGTAACCATGGAAAATTTTTCTAAAAAATAAAATATTAAAATATATATATGTATGTATGATGTGTGTATGCATGTGTGTATATTTATGTTAACACACATAATATGTTTGAGTAACAGCATCTGTTTATGAATACTTATCATACTATGGGTGTAAGTCCTTCTGTAAAGTGATAGGATGACATAGAATAGCAATCCTTAACCAATGGAAAAATGAATGGGGTGCAAAGCTATAGTGAAGCTGATTCTTCTCTATCTGTATCATATCATAACCTTATCAATTCAAGGACAAAGAATAGTTAAGGTGAAACCAACTTCAGAGAACATCTAAAAGGAACTATGACATAGCATGCCAGAATCAGAGTAATCAGAGTTAGATTAAAATCTGGGCTCTCTTATTTGTTGTTTGTATGACTCTGGGTCTCAGTTTTCTCATTTGTGTTCATATCTATGGAATCCAAACTATTTATTACACCAATGAAGAGTTAATTTTTTGACTGGAGATTTAAATGGAGATAAGGATTGGAGATAAGGTCATTTAAGTGGAGATAAGGATTCCTTTCTTATAATGTTATCATGAGGTAAGCACTTTTCCAAATGTTATACAAATATGACTAACTAAAGCCGGATTCCTTTATTATATAGATGAAGAAATTGAACAGAGGCTCCTGGAGTTCTGGGGGGCAATATGGAATTCTGTGAGGCAGCTTTTACCCCTCTCAGGATCATGGATGCTACAATAAAGAGGAGACCTAAGTTTATATAAGTGGTTAGTGGTTGAACTGGTCTCAACTTTCATTACCCACTATATCTGAGTATCCTTTTTTGTTTCAAAGCACACACTAAGTCAGTAGTAGATTGTAGCAGCCGAAGCTTTATTATAACTACAATTTTCAACACCAAATAATATCTCTATAAACATAACACTTGGGACTATAGCATAAAGCATTGACAGTTAAAATTCTAATAATTATATGATTAGTACATACTTTGGAAAGCTAGGTGGCACAGTGGATAGAGTACCAGTCATACAGTTACTAGCTGTGTGACCCTAGGCAAGTCACTCAATCCTGTTTGCCACAGTACTTCATCTATAAAATTATCTGGAAATGGAAATGGCAAACCATTTTAGTATCTTTGCCAAGAAAATTCCAAAATGGAGTAACAAAGAGTTAAGCACAACTGAAATGACTAAACTACAAGTATATACTATATGTTTGGAAGGAATAAATCTCTGAAATTTCTTTGTGTTCAGTATCCTCTTAGATCAGTAAGATTGAATAAAAAGGATGAAAAGCAGTGAACCAATAGAAGCGAATGACTTCTAACATTGAATAAAAAGGAATGGTGTTCTTATGTTTCTCTTTTTCTTTCCTTTCCTATTTATTCATCTTATCCTAGCTTACAAAGTATAATCACTAGGGATCAAATAATGGATGTGTTAATATTTTTTGAATTACTCAATTTAATTATTTTTTTAGGACACAAGGTTTACTACCAGGTCAGACAATGAGTAAAGGTAAGAGAATACTTAAGAGGATCCTTCCAAAATTATTTGTGTTTATTTGACTCTTTAAGTTCTAATAAGTTGTTTCCTTAAATACATGTTTTGATTTAGTGTAAAATTTTATTCTTTGTAGGTTACAGATGAAAAAATTTAAGCATAATAAAGTTCCTCAATAAAGTGACTTGCTAAAAATGGGACTTAAATTATAGAATCATAGAATTTAAGTGTAAAGAGTCTTAGAAGTTATTTAGCTTGACTCATTTTATATGTGAAGTGCTTGGAATAGAGTCAGTCAGTGATTTGCCAAACATCATGCAAAAAGTCACATGGAAGAAGTAATATTTGAACACATGTCCTCTTATTTGAAATATCCTGTCCTTTACACTGCACCATGCTCCCTTTCCTTCAAGTCTGGAGTTCAAATTTGGAGTTCTTTCTACAATATCAATCTGCCTTACATCACTTCTATTTTTTTAAATATATAATTTCATTAGGTTCATCCAATAGTACATATTCCAATTATACTTTTCTCTCCTTAAATTGAAATGATTATTTTCTAGATTACATGTTGAAACGAATTTTATATAAATTTTTGGATATTTTGCAATTCATATTTTCTCCCTCCTTCCCACCTTTACCTCTCCCTAAAATGGAAGGAATCTGTCATCATACAATACATGTTTCCATGTTCATAATATTGTGGAAGAAGATAAATATTACTTATTAGAGAGAAAAATTCATGGAGAAAAATAAAGGGAAGAATGGCATGCTTTAATCTGTAAATGAGGCTCCATCATTTCCTTCTATGGTGGTAGAATTTTCTTTCTCAATGTATACTGCAACTATGACATATTTCATGCCCTTCCTTTCACAGGTCAAAACCTTTTTATAAAAAGCATTAATGATATATATGGGAGAAAGAAATTTTTTTTAAATACACAAACATGTGAGTATAAAATGACAATAGGGAGAGCAATACTATTTGAAAGAAAAGGACTGATATGATCTTTGATTAAGCTGTTATGAGCTTATGCCTCATAAGTATATATTAATGCTAGTTTTCAGAGCTTTACATATATTGGCTCACATTTAAAAGAGCTGTTAGCATAATTTTAATGAGATAAAAATTATCTTCATATAGTATGGCAAGCATTGTTACTTGCTTAATTATTCCTGCCCTGTCCTGCCCCCAAATTATGTCAAATAGAAAATTTATTTTACATAAATTAATAGCTGGAATGAAGCTTGGCTTTACTCTCCACACGTGGCAAGTATTAGCATTGCTTACCTTAATGCATTTATGTGCAAACAATAGGTCAGATCGTTTTAAATGATAATGATGTATTTTTCATACATTTCTGCAGCAGTTCATTCTTCTTTCCCTAAGTCTTCATGCACACAATAGCTTAAAAGCAGTGGGAGCCTCTAGAAAACCCAATCCGTATAGTCTACATAAATTCAAATAATCTTTTGGCTGCTAGAAGAACTAAATGAAAATTACATTTTCTCTTCATTTAATGTATAATGTTCGCCTGATGTTCTAGTGCCTGAGGGTTCGTCAAATTGGAAGCTATTATATGAAATCTATGAACAAAAACATTTTGAAAACCCAGAATATATGTAACTAATTAACAGTAATAATAGAACATGGCTTAATACTTGGAGTCATTTTCTTTGATCAGATAGTTCATGTTATCCTTTATCTTTTCTTATATAATATCAATGAAACTTTTATTTGAAAAGGAGTAGAGGTATGTATCAAGCAGAACTTGAAAGGCATTTAAGGCTATTATATACCAGGCCAAAGATGTGTTTGTCAAATGCCAGCTATCTGTGACACTGTTTCAGATCTTAATAATGACTGAATATAATTTTAACAAGGACAAGTGTAAAGGATTGGTTGACACACTCTAACACAGTCCTTCAGAGAACTCACCAAACAGTCAGGCACTGAGCATGTATTATAGAGAACATGGTACCATGGACAGTTCATTTCCAACTTAAATCATAATTTAAATATTAAATCATTAAAAGGAATAAGTTCAATCTTACCTCTGACTAAAGGATGTATTAAACAGTATACCTTTCACTCTGATAATATGAATATTTTATGTAATTACAATTTAAAGAGCTATATCTCCCAGAATTAGAGAAATTCAGTGATAGAAGTGTCATCAAAATGCCATTTTAATGCTATAAGAAATGGTAAATGATGAACACACACACACAAACATTTAAAAAAAAACTTTTAAGGAAAGACTTACATGAAATTATGCAAAGTGAAGTGAGCAGGAACAGGAGAATACTATAGACCTTAACTGCAACAAAAGACGATGATCAACTGTGGATTAACTTAACTATTATTAAAGATGTAAGGGTCCAGAACAACTCCAAGTGACTCATGATGAAAAAGGTTATCCAATGCCAAAGATGGAACTGAGGATGTCTGAATAAAGATTGAAGCATACATTTTTTGCTTTATTTTCTCCATGAATTTGTTTCTAATATAAACTATATGTGCCTTCTTTCCCAGTATGACAAACATGGAAATATGTAATGTGTAATAACATGTGTATGACCTATATCATATTACCTGTCATCTTGGGGAAGGAGTAGACATAAGACAGAAGGAGAGAACATGATTTGCAAAACATCAGAAAAATGATTGTTAAACTCTGTACTGACATGTAATCTGGAAAAAAATATTTTTTTAATTTTTTAAAGTGGCCATCTAGTAATACTCCTATCAGACACCACAATTCTCTCTTGTTAATTTCCTTAGCAGTTCATCCTTTATTTGAAGAACTCTCAAGTAAGGGAAATACTTCAAGTACCTTCCAAACATTCTGTAAAATTTCGAGATGTCTTTAAAAATATTTTTCCCAATATCTTTAAATATGTCTGTAATTGCTGCACAAAGCTCCTAAATGATCAAGAAGAGCAAATCCTACTCCGCTTTCTTGTCAGGCTTTTTATTAAAGCTTAAAACTGCACTTACCCTTTTTTGTTAGTCCTGTAAAATGCCTGTCATGTTCCTGGTGTCTTCTTTTCTCCAGATAGATACTTATGGCTCCCCATTCTTTATGATTTCAAAAGTAATCACTATTCTGGTTGCCTTCCTTATAAGGCCCTCAAGCTTTTTAACATCTCTCCTAAAATGTGATGCCCAGAACTTAATATTCTATTTAGATGTGATTTTACCTAAGATTGCAAGAAATGTCAGAAGTCACACAAAGCATACCTCAACAATTTGGGTGGCTGGGCTTGTCTTGGGAAGACTTCCAGTAATGGTGAATTTGTAATTTTGTGAGGCAACCTATTGTATTTTATGACATATTTGTTAAGAAATTTTTATTTATATCCATATGAAAACTCCCTCTACATCTTCCCCCACATTTCTCTTTGGTATGCCCTTTTGAGCTTAAGGAAAATAAGCTTAATGACTCTCCTTCCATATGACAGCCTTTAAAATCTTTGAAAAAAGTTTTCATATGTCTTCCCAGAAACTTTTCTTCTCACAACTAAATGCTCCTAGTTCATAGGATCATGGGACAGTAGCACTTAATTCTAGATGAGATAATTTAGACTAACCCCCTGCAGCCAATACTCATATAATATGATTTACTGCTTTTTCATTCTCTTTGTTTTCATTCTTGTAATTCACTCCAGTATGTCAAAATACTTTCTAAAATGTGGGGCCCAGAATTTAACTCAATATCTGAATCTGGTCTGACTAGATCAAAGTAGAATAAAATCATTACCCCCTTTATTCTAGGCAATAATCCTTCATTATTGCAGTCTCTAGTCATGTTAACTTAATCAATTCCTTTTATTTTTTTCAATTACAAGTAGAAACATTTTTCAATAATTATTTTCTGACATTATCCAAATTATCTCCCTCTCCAATCCCTGAAGCAATAAATAATCTGATATAGCTTATAAAATGCTGTCATGTAATACATATTTCCATAATCTTCATGTTGTGAAAGAAGACACATATCATACATATATGAAAAAATTCATGGAGGAAAAAACTAAAAAATGATATGCTTCAGTCTGCATTTGGACTCTAACACTACCTGGTTGTGGAAAGCAGTTCCTTGGTGTTTGTCTTGGATCCTTACATTGCTGATAATCATTTAATCTTTCACAGTTGATTTTCTGACATTATTGTTACTATATACAATTTTTTTCTGGTTCTGCTCACCTTACACTGTATCAGTTCATATATGGTCATATTAACTCACATGACATCTCACATTGTTGACTCATACTGAATTTGCGACCCATCTAGACACCTCGGTCTTTTTCACGTGAAAAAGCTAAATTCTAATGGTGATGGAGTTTGTAGTAGAGTCTCTTGGTATAACAGATGATTACTGTTTCATGTTTCATTTTCTAAAAATACAAAACAGCATTGAAACAAATTACTCACTCCTATCTGGAATAATGCAGTTGGAGAACAGCAGTCATGGTGGTCAAAAATTCTAAAAACTGAATTTTTAGAAACGTTCTGATATATAGTCTCTCTTGTCCCTTTTATCTAGTTTTCTTACATTCATACATATATATTTTATTCGAACTATTCTGTTGTTATTCATCCTTTGTTCTTTGAAGAGGACCAATGACATCACCGGGTAATGTCTTTATTTGCATATGAATTAGATTTAAGTGAAGCAGAGATGTACAAAGTGAGCTTCCACAGTTCTGGTGTCAAGGGGTAAGTCAAGACAATTGGTGATGGATTAGGATGCAGTGGATGGCCCTGTATCTTCTATGTCTGACTCAGCTCTAAGGACCTACTTCAACTACCTTCATGGCCATTGGAACACATAGTCTTTATCTACCAATTCCACTGGCTGAAGTCTTTACATGCTTGGGGTAGGCACTTCTTTAACTCATTGAAAGATCTGTAGCCTGTTGGTTACCCTCAATTGGATTTAGCCCATCTGACAAGATAGTTTTACTGGGGTGTGGCCATTGCACAAGCCACAGCTTTCTGGAGCCACAGTGAGAGCTGGGTGAAAGGTAGAATCTAAAAGATGATAACCAGCCTAAATAGGGTTCAGCAAGCCCTCATACCAGAGGCTATGCTAGTTCTCACTAAATAACCTATATTCCTCCAAGTCAAGAAGCTAAATAAGAAAAAAGGAATAAATACAATATTGATTAATAAATAAATAAATAAATTGATTGCCCATCATATTCCGGGCATTGTTGGTTATTGGGGACTTAAATGCAGAAGTTGGACAACATTTGTCCTAATTGCTTATGTTCCGCTTAGGAGATATATGTTGATAAATAAGGAAATACAAGATAGAGAAAATTTGAGCACATGATGATGAGAGATTGAATGCTATGCACAAGAATTATTACAGAAGCTATTCTGTCTAAAGTACAGAGTACCTAAAGAGGAATGAAAAACAATCATGTTAGAAAGATAGGCTGGAGACACAATGTAAAGGATTGAATAAAAACAGCAATTTTTATTTTCTTCAAAAGGCAACATAAAGGTACGAAAGCTTCTTGAATTGAGAATGGTCAGGCTTGGGCTTTATTCATCACAATTTAGCAGTTATTTGAAAGATGATTCTAAGGGTGTGAACCTAGGTAAGAATATATGCCATCAACTGAAACTGTGAAGTTAATAGGAGAAAACTATTCACTGAGAAAGACAGGTTCTTTTTGGATAAAGGAGTTAAAGGTACCTATGGGACATCCAGTTTGATGTGTCCATTAAATAGTGTGGGACATGGGAGTAGAGCTCAGAATGAAGGCTAAGTATGTAGATTTGGAAAGAATCTTCAAAGAGATGAAGGTTGAATCCATACAAATAAGTAAGATTGCTGACAGAGTGTAGAGGGAAAATGTCAGCAAGTCAACAAACATTTATTGAGTTTTTATTATGTAACAGAGACAATACTTAGAGCAGAGGATTCAGGCCAGAGAGAAGATAAGGAATAGGGCAGAAGTTTGATGAGCAGGAACAGAGATGTGTCATCTGCTTTTTTTTGTAACTATTCCATTTTGATTCTTTTTCTTCATCATTCTACTTCTCCCTACTTTGTCACTGAATCATAATCATGTAATATGACAGTACATCTAACTTACCTAAATGAATAGTTTACCTCAAAAGAAAAGGTTAATTTATCCATTCATATGACAAGAATTCAGTGAGCATTTATTCTGAATTGTTCCTATTTTTTCTGGCAGTAACATTCATACTTTAAATTCATTCCCTATACTGTGACTGTCGGCCAGGTAATTTTTACATCTTTGGCTTAAATGACTTCTTGCATAAGAAACAGATATCAAAATTAGTGCTGGCTTTTGGTTTTTGCAGATATAGAATAAAATTTAAGTATTAATCCCCTACCAATATTTAGTAAATGCAGCTTTTTCCCCTAAAACTACTTCTCAGTAATCATAAGACCTCCTTTTCTTATTTAATACTGACATGTCAATGAATGCAAATAGATACGAGTTATATGTCCAGAATGGAGAATTATAATTTTGGACTCAAACATAAGAAATTTCCCAATCAGAATGACTTAACTTTACAGAAGATAAATTTAAATTGTATTAATTTGTTTGTTAATATTAGTCTCAATCTTAATTGACAAAATGCACCTCTTTAAGTAAATTTTATAATAAAAATATTTATGCATTGGTCTATGTACCAGCTTTCAAATACTATTTTGCTTGAAGCAAAATGGAAGAAAACACTCAGACAGGATTTGTACCAATTACTTCCTAAAGTTCTCCTATAGCACCACTCCTAGAAAAAAATAAATAAAAAGAGATTAAATACTAAGAAGATATTGGCTCATACCTAAGATGTACTTTTAACAGTATAAATTTACTATACTACATGTTGAGAAGAGGAGAAAATATTTATGGAGTTGAAAAAGAAGACATTTCTGCTTGAATCTTCAGGATTCCTCTCCAACAGAGGCTCAAAGTAAGGTATCATGCTGAGGTATGTGGACTAATTTATCAGGAGAAAATATCATGAATATTACTTATGACTGAAAAACTGCAAAACCGACCAGGTATGGTCAATTTTTTCAGTTATACAGAGAATAACTTAATGCAAAAGGATTTTTCTTTATTTTTTCCTAGTAACTCATTTGAGAGGTTGGAAAAAATATTGGCCATATTATTTTGAAAAACATGCCACAGATTTCTGCAGATCAGGATGGTTCATGCTGTGGCACATAGTAAATATCCATTAGAGAAGGTCTTCAACAAATATATGTGCTTAATAGGAGAGGGAGCTATGGTTAACTCAAACCACCTGTGTACTGTTGAAAAGATGAATGTGTCTTTATTTAATGCAAGGTGAAGTTAGTCTGAATTCCAATTTATATATCCGCACCCATTTATTAAGAGCCTACTATCTGCATCAGGCTCTGGGCTAGATGGGCTAGACTGAAACAAATGGGGATACAAGTATATATGGAAGTATAACAACAGAGATGGGAATTATGGTTTCATCGATATAGGGAATCCTAATGCAAGAAAACTTCCTCTTGCTACACAGGTCAATGCCTTAAGAGGCTTGTCCAGATTCATATACTGAAAGAAGAAATGACCTACCCAGGGTCATACAGATAATATACATGAGAAACAGGGTTCTAACCCAACCCAGGTTTTCCTAATTCCAAGGGAAGCTGTGTCCCCTACACTACTCTGCCTTTCAGGGTTTATTTGGCACATAGACATACACATATACACCTGTGCATGCATCTTTGTAAATGCTTACATATGAACATGCACACTTCCATGTCTGTGTATATATATGTACACACACACACACACACACACATATATATATATATGTATATATATATATATATATATATATATATATATATATATTCAAGTTCTAGAAATAGATGATGGAGTGTATGAGGAGCAGAGACAAGGATAGACTGGCTGAATTGCAGAATGAAGGCCAGAACGCAATGATCAATAAAGTTGGAAAGATAGGCAGGAGTCAACCTATAAGGAACTAAAAATAATATAAACTAATGAGAGTCCCTAGAGTTTATTGATTAGGGAAATGACCTACACTTATAGGAAGTCACTTGAAAAGTTCTGTGGAATTATATGAAATGTCACAATGTGAAATGAACAGAAAGAGAAGTATGTTGTATACCATAACAGCAATAATATATGATAATCCACTGTGAATGACTATTATCAGTGATGCAAAGACCCAAAACAACTACAAGGGACTCATGATGAAAAATGCTATTGACTGCCATAGAAGGAATCTAAGAGAAGATCAAGGCATACCTTTTTCACTTTCTTTCCTTTCTTCTTACATTACTGATAAGTATCTTTTATATATATAATCTCTATCATATTACCTGTAGTCTTGGGGGAAAAGGAAGGGAAGGGGAGAGAGAATACAGATCACAGAAAATTGTTATTAAAATTATATCCCCATGTAATTGGGAAAATATGTTTGCTTTTTTTTAAATTCTGTTTTTTTTTTAATTCTGTAACAATTAGGTGGTTCACTTAATAGAGAGCCAGGCCTAGAAACAGGAACTCCTATCTGGCTTTGTGACCTTGTGTAAATCACTTAATCCTAAATTCCTAGACCTTACTACTCTTTTAACTTGGAACCAATGCTTAGTATTGATTCAAAGACAAAAGATTGGGTTAAAAAAAGTTCTGATGAAGAGAGTTTATGAATTTTTGAGATGTGGTAGCAAGAAGGCCAAATAAAAGATTGTCATAATATCATGGACAAAATGGGACCAAGGCCTTAGCTAAGGTGAGACTGAAAAAGTAGAAAAGAGTTTAGATTCAAGAAATGTCACAAAATTAGAGCAATTTGGAATTATATTCAGAGAGTTTTGAAACTGTGTATACCCTCAGATGTAGCACTATTATTGCTGGATCTGTTTCCTAGGGAGATCAGGGAAAAACAGAAAAGAACACAGATGTTTCAAAATATTTATAACAGCTCTCTTTGTAATGGCAAAGAATTGGAAATTGAGGGGATGCCTATAAACTGGGGAATATAAACAAGTTGTTTTCTATGTTTGTGATGGAATACAACTGAGCCATAAGAAACAATGAGTAGGCTGATTTAAAAGAAAAAAAATTGGAAAGAACTATGTGAGATAATGAACAGTGAAATGAATCAAGCTAGGAGAACTCTATACATAGCTACAGAATTAATGTTGGAAGAATAAACAGTGGATGGTATCTCCAGAATATAAACTGAAAGGTGAAACATGGAACACTTAATTTTTATGAATGCCTTCTTTGATGTGGGGAGGGGAGAGAGAGGCTGGGACACTTGTGGATGGAATTTATTATGTAGATATGAAGAAAAGTAAGCTAAGCACATAAGAGATTTGTGATTTCATTTATGTACAACTTTTTTCTTTGTATATGGAAATGCTGGCTTTTATTTGGTTCTGCAAGATTTGGAATTTTTTTAAAATTAATTTAAATTTAAAAATAAACTGAAAGACAGAAAAAAATATGTGGTAGAAGTACAAAGGTCAAGATTTGGAAACTGTTTGGATAGGTGGAATAAGGGAAAGTGAGGAGTCATGGAGTTTAGGAATAAGGAGTTATGCACCTGGGAGATTGGAATAATGGTGGTATTTTCTATGGAAAAAGGGGTGTTTGAGAAAGGGGTGAGTTTGAAGGAAAATTTAAAAATTTCTGTTTTGGATTTGTTGAATTTGAGTTGTCTCTGGGATATCTTAAGTTTACAATTGTCATTAAGGAGTTGGTGATAGGAGATTAAAATTTAAGTAAGAAATTGAGGCTAGATATATGATCTGAGGATCTTTTACATAAAAATTAAACCCGTGGGAACTGATGAGGGCACTGAAGATGTAAAAAGATATTGGAGGAGGACTCAGGACCAGTCTTGGGGAGTGCTCATAGTTATCTGAAGAGATCTAAACCACAGATTTATGTTTACAGGTGACCTTAGACTCCTTAAATCCCAACTCCTCATTTTATAGATAAGAAAACTGGCAGAGAGGTGAAATGACTTGCCCAAGGTCACATATATATTAAGTATCAGAGACAGGACTTAAACCCAGATAGTCCTAACTCCAAGTTCAGTTCCCTCTCCACAAGACCATACAATAAACAACATCCAGCAAAGCAGATTGAGTAGGAACTGCTCCTGGTAGGAGAAGAGCATGACAAATCCCAGAGAGATGAGAAGCAAGAAAGGTAGAGCAACAGTGTTAAATACAGAAGTTAGGTCTGGATAGGTGAAAAATGGGGAAAATGACCTGATTTGACCATTAAGAGATTACTGGTAACTGATAATTATTTATAATCGTTAATAAGATTTGAAAGATGGAAAACTGAGTTTGAGAGGAGGAATTGGAGGCAAGAAATAAAGACATATTTTTTAGGAGTTTGGCTAATGAAAAAACAATGGATGATAACTTGAGGGGGAGGTTTCTTTTTTTTAAGGATTTTAATGAATAAGGAGAAAGAATAATGTTTAAGAAGCATCAAATTTTCTTCTAAAAAAGTAGATCAGTTCATAAAAGAAATGAAAGGAATTGTCTTTATGAGCCTACATAGCTGTTCTGTATAACTGTTTTCCCTCCACACCGGACTGCTAAACCATGAAGTAATTTATTCATGTGGCAACACATACTATGAAAACCTATTGATTTAAAGATGTTTTGCTCATCTTCATGGAGCTAAAGAGATCCAGACTCAGTTTGGATAACTATAAAGGGAATTTCAGAAGCAGCTATACTGATAGTTTGGCAAAGAGATCCATCTTAATGCAAATTTGAACCATCCTGACCCTCATCAAAATAAAGCAACAATGGCCTCATCAGGAGGTATTTGTTAGAAATTCTGTCTTTGAGGAGAGCAGCAGAGCTACTTTTTAAGTCAACAGCTGTTTATTCAAACTACTTGGCTCAAAGCAATTAATGAACTTGCTGGTTTTGAAAAGCCTTACAAGTATTTCCCGAACTTACTATTCTTAAACAGTTGTACCAATCACCAAATAATCTTCTTTTTGTTTTTTAATAAATATTCATTCATTAGGCCATTCATTCAAAAAAAGGCTTTAGTTTGATCCTGTGGTATAGATTAGGGACACCTACGGGACAAAGTGGATAAGGTGGCAGGCTTGGACTCAGGAAGACTCATGTTCCTGAGTTAAAAGTCTGGCCTCAGAAAATTATTAGATGTGTGATTCCAGATAAGTCATTTAACCTTGTTTACCTCAGTTTCTTCATCTGTAAAATGAGCTGGAGAAAGAAATGGCAAATCACTGCAATATATTTGCAAGGAAATCCCCAAATGGGGTCACAGGGAGTTGATGCTTTGCAACTGAAGGGACTGAACAATAAGGTGTAAATGGCACTGTATTAGAGAGTCGTTTTATAAATATTCATTAAGTCATTCATTCAACAAACATTTAATTTGATCCTACTCTATACAGGGCATTCTGTTAGACAGTCAAGAGGGATACAAAGATGTGCTTTTTATGTGAAGCTCAAAAATGTGAGAGTTGAAAGGAATGTAACAGGAACCCCAATTACACTCTAAAAAGGATATATGAATTCCCTCCAAGTGACAAGTAGCCATTCAGCTTCTGCTTTGCATCATGAATTAGATATTTTGTGGCAGCTGTAATGATAGAAAGTGCTTTATTTGTCTCCATGTAAAGGCCACCCATGAGTTCTATTCTCCTGAAGAAATGCAAAATTATTTCAATCCATCTTTCTCTTCAAAATTATGAATGTGCTTCATTGGTATAGTCCTGTAGGAATCCCAAATGATTTTGATGTATGAATAGGGGCCATTTGCTAGAAGAAGGAAGCTTTTTGTTCTCCTGAATTAATTGTTCTTGTAGTCATTTTCCTATAATCCTAAAATTCAGAAGGGTCTTGTACTCTCAATATTTTTGAATCTATTGTGGAATTGCAAAGATATGGTCTATTCTGAGGTGTCACCTGAAAAAGCCTTCTAGTTCCCCAATAATACACACATCAAGGATGTTCTCAGTGAATATGTAGTGAATAAAGTTTTTTATATAGATGAGAAAGTAAGCATAGAAGTCATTGGTTGTATTGTTAGAAGTTGGCCCAAAAGGAAATCAGTGGTTAGACTGCTAGACCTGGAGCCCAGAAGATTTAAGATCCAGTACAGACACTGAAACATAATAGCTTTGTGATTCCTGAAAAGTCATTTAATTTCTGCCTATCTCATTTTCCTCATATAAAACTGTATAAAAGATAATAACATCTATCTTTGAGGATTGTTGTGAGGATAAACTGAGATAATATTTGTAAAGTTCTTTGCAAAATTTAAATGTTATACAAATATTCACTATTGTTAGTAGTCTCTTAAAAACACTAACAAGGTCTGAGATTTTTTTAGAAGCCTTTGGAACCTCTATTCCTTCCTGTGTAATCTGGTTGCTTTCTTTTTTCTGTTTTCTTTATTACCATCTTCACATCCTTTAAGAGCAAATAAGGAACTATGGTGCTAGAGTGCAAATGTAGAGGCTAAGCTGTCATTGATGATGAAAACAGTCTGCTGTAAAAATATTCTTTGGAAAAAATACTTTCTTCCATTTTTCTGTTTGTTTTTATCCTTCCATTTTTCCTCTTAAATGTCTTTGGAATGACATTATTTCATTAGACCTCGCACTAAACTTTCTTTAAACATTTATTTACCCTCCATCACTTTTCTTTCCATATGATGAGTAAACACTGATCGAATTTTTCATTATATTTATTTGTCAAATTTTAAAAATGAGTTTACATTCCAAATTGCTATTACCTTTGACTTCCATCTGTCTGCTTCTGCTTAATATCTTTCTTTTATCTCCACCACGAAGCAGAGGGAAATGTTAATTTAAAAAAAAAAGGCAAAGTAATGGTATTTTCTGTTGCTGCTATTCAATCATTTCAATCATGTCTGAGTCTTCATAACTCCAATTGGAATTTCCTTGGCAAAGAAACTGTAGTGGTTTGCCCTTTCCTCTTCAGCTCATTTTAGTGATGTGGAAACTGAGGCAACCAGGATTAAGTGATTTGCCCAGAGTCTCACAACTAGTAAATTTCTGAAGCCAGATTTGAAATCAAGAAGATGAGTCTTGCAGACTCTAGGTCTGACATTCCAACGATTGTGCTGCTCAGCTGCCTCAGACTTTCCCACATGGAACTTAAAATAGATATATTTTTTGTCAGTTTGTCAGTTGTACAATCTAAAAGTTAAGTGAACTTAAAAATCATATTATTCAGGTTTTCACTTAGAAACCCATAGATCGAGACCAAATAAATATCAGAGGAAGAGAGTGAGAGGGGAAGATAATTTTATAATTCTTAAAGTAAAAACTAAAAAAACATGGACTATATTTCCTTCTATTCTCAGTATTTTGACTCTCAGCACATATTAACCAAACATTTTTTAAACATTTATTAATATTCATTTTTAACATGGTTACATGATTCATGCTCCTCCTTTCCCCTTCACCCCCCGCACTCCCCCCACCCATGGCCGATGCACATTTCCACTAGTTTTGTCATGTGTCCTTGATCAAGACCAGTTTCCAAATTGTTGGTAGTTGCATTGGTGTGGTAGTTTCGAGTCCACCCCCTCAATCATGTCCACCCCGACCCATGCGTTCAAGCAGTTGTTTTTCTTATATGTTTCCTCTGTTGCAATCCTTCCTCTGAATGTGGGTAGCATCTTTACCATAAATCCCTCAGAATTGTCCTGGGTCACTGTATTGCTGCTGGTACAGAGGTCTATTACATTCGATTTTACCATAGTATATCAGTCTCTCTGTACAATGTTCTTCTGGCTCTGCTCCTTTCGCTCTGCATCTGTTCCCGGAGGTCTCTCCAGTTCGCCTGGAACTCCTCCAGTTTATTATTCCTTTTAGCACAATAGTATTCCATCACCCGCATATACCACAGTTTGTTCAGCCATTCCCCAATTGAAGGACATACCCTCCTTTTCCAATTTGTTGCCACCACAAAAAGC
>NC_058135.1:81983436-82040728 GCF_016433145.1 Gracilinanus agilis
AAAGAGAGAGAGAGAGAGAGAGAGAGAGAGAGAGAGAGAGAGAGAGAGAGAGAGAGAGAGAGAGAGAGAGAGAGATCTTGCAAATCTTGCAAGAGAAGATTGGATCAAGGGCAGAAGGGTCACCTACTGCTTTGAGATTGGGGAAAAGAAAAAAATAGGAATAGAGATGATTTTGAGATGATTTGGGGTAAAGAAACTCCTGACAAATAACCTTTATATCATCAGCAAAGTATGAGGAAAGGTCCCTTATGAGAGGCAGAAGAAAGAGATGGATGTGGATGATTTGAGAAGGAAAGGTTTAGATTTGACATCAAAGCAAGTATTTCCCATTTGTTGTCTAGTTGCCTCAGGGTTAACAGAGCTCTACAAATAATGTGCAGTCTATTTTCTGTCTCTTAAAAAAAATGCTCCCACCCTAGCATGAAAATTTTATGTTAATAAGAAGAGTATTCAAATAGTAAAATATAATACAGCAATCAAAATAAATGCAAATAATTGGAATTCTTTCATTTCAGCATGTGAAAAAATGGCCCATTTGATTTCAGAGAGCATTTTTACATTCATCCACATATAAATTTGAATCTACTTTGATCACAGACTAATTGCTTAATCAGTCAAGTCACTAGTGCAACAGAACACATCTATGATGGGGAAAATTCTTATCTTAAATGTATTTTTATTTATATAGTAATGAATTAAATATTCATTATAAGCTTGAAGAAAAGTCTGTGGCGAAAGTTACAGTTTGCAGAGAGGCATTCAAACTCATTAAGACCCTGAAATAGGTCTTTATTATGACATACTTCAAATATTTGTTAATTCATCACTGTATTGACTGCCTCTCCTAACACAAACCAAAACCTACTATTCAATATTCCTCCTGCACCCTGACTCTGAAAAAAATAGAGCCTGTCATATATTTGTGGATCCATTTAATGATATGATTATGTAATAATCTTCCTTCAGGCTTCTCTTAAACATCTAAATTCTTCTTCATTTTGGAATGCAGAAGTGGGGCCAGAATTTGACTAAGTAATTATCACTAGATCTAACTAGAATGGGACCACATCAAAAAACCAAAGACTGGATTCCAGGACCTTCATTTTGCATTTAAGGAAACTGAAGCCAACGGAGGTACAGGGAAGTCATTGACTGGAATTTTAAACAAAGTAGCAATCTTATATTTCCAAAACCCACAGATTTTCTGTATTCTAGCCCAATCAGCAATGAAAAAACAATCACATTTTAAGCATACCTGAAAAGCAGTGATCTAACTTTTTTGGAACATCTTTGGTGAAGGGGAAACTAGTACTTCCCAAAACAATTCATTCCACTTTTAGATAGCTCTATTTCAGGAATAGCTTTCTTATCTCTAATTTCTTATGTCAAACTTAAATTTACCTCTTTGAAACTTCCATTCTTTGCACTTTATTCTTCTCACTGGTGCTAAAAAGCAAATATAATATCCCTCTTCCCTTTCAGGTGATAGCCTTTAAATAATTGAAGACAGGTAGCCAAGCTTCCCCCTCCCCAAAAAGTGTCTTCAATTACAAAAATTTCCAAGTGTAAATTGGAATAGTGGTGACTCAAGTCTATTCCAATACAAAAAATCCGATATTTTATGAAATTTGAACTTTGTTAGTCAATCCATAAACATTAATGGGTGCCTACAAAATGTCAGACACTATGCTAATCACTAGGGAGGCAAAGAAATACAGTCCCTGATCTTAAGGGGAGACAACATTGCAAACAACTAAGTGGGAGAACCACCTCCATATATATATATATATATATATATATAGAGAGAGAGAGAGAGAGAGAGAGAGAGAGAGATGGAAATATAAAAATATATATTTGATAAATGAAGATAATCAAGAAAGGGAAGTACTAGAACTAAGGGAATCTGAGAATGGTTTTCTGTAGGTAGGATTTTAGCTGGGACCTGAAGAAAATTTGCAGTTTAATGTCTATTTTTCCTTCAAATACTTTAGATGTAAAATGAACTTAAAATATTTCTTCAAGTGCTCCTCTCAAACCCCAGTATATGGCCATTTTGTGATCTAATTGTGTGCTTTACCATGTGTTATTAATATTTTTTATATTCTGGTTTTACTTTTGCTTCTGTCAGTGCAAGGCTATCATTGTGACCCTTTAGTAACATGACCTAAGGTGCCATTTGACATCACACACACACACACACACACACACACACACACACACACACACACACACACACACAATCTTACCCTTAGTTTCATCCTCATCCAGATTTCTTGCTCTCCATGATCCAGAACTTTAAAATGCTCTTAGAATAAAGAATTTTAATCATCTACCTTTCCTTAGGGTTCTCTTTTCCTAAATCATCTTTTCTTCCTCATTGTGACTTGCAAATAATCCATCCCTTTCACCACAGAAACTTCAGAGCTCTTCTTGATGAGAAGGACACTTTATCTCTTTTTGCCTCAGTTTCCATAAGTGTAGAGTGAAGATAATAACAACAATGACTTCCCAGGGTTGTTGTAAGGGTTAATTGAGATAATATTTTTAAAGGGCTTAGCATGGAGAACATCTGGTCTAGAGAGGGGAGGTTGAGTTCAAGTAAGTCCTCAGATACTTCCTAGATGTGTAACTACCACTCACTTAATTCCCTTTGCCTTGTGCTTACAGCTTTTTTGCCTTGGAGCGAAAACACAGTATTAATCATAAGATGGAAGGTAAAGGTTTTAAAAAAGAGAGAGATAGAGAGGTTGGCCTTTTTTGTTACCAATACTAATCATCTCCTTATATCTGATTCTTTTATGATTATTCCCATCTACAGTATAAGCTCCTTGAGAATAGCTTTTCCTATTTTTATTTTAAGGGCTTAGCAAAGGGCTTCCTAGTGAATATTTACTAAATTATTTTTATTCATCTATTTATTTGTTCTTCTTGTTCTATCTCCTCGATACAATGTAAGAGTGTTGAGGGGAGGTACAATTTACATTTTGCTTATCTCCTTTGAATGTACAACTCAGAGTAGTATTTTGTGCATATTGTTTAATGCTTGTCAACTTTATTTCAATTGGTTTTTATATGTTACAAACTAAAAGGTTTCTCTAATTGTACCTTATTTCAGTTTTCCAAAATAATTACCAATTTCTTATAAGCACATGTAATATAAGAATAATGACTTATAAGATCATAGAACTGAAATTGGAATGGATTTTGGAGGTTATCTAGTTCAACCTCTTTATTGTGAATGAGGTGCCTAAAGCTCTTGCCATTGTTGTTCATTCATTAAAGTTGTGTCTGACTCTGGGGTTTTCTTGGCAGGGATATTGAAATGGTTTGCATTTCCATCTGCAGTTCATTTTACAAATGAGTAAACTGAGACTAGTAGGTTTAAGAGAATTGACCAGGTTCACACAGTTAGGAAGTATCTGAGGCCAAATTTGAGCACAGAAAGATGAGTCTTCCTGCCTTCAGGCATTGCACTCTGTCTTCTGTACCACCTGCCATCTTATGCTCAGGGAGTTTTAATCACTACCTCGTCTCAGAGGTGGAATTTGAATCCAAGCCATCTAATGCTAGAAACAGAACTCTTTCTATTTTACCAAACTCTTCTGCTGAGATTTCTATTTTAAATTTAAGAAGAAGGATCCCATTAAATCTCATATCAGATATAGGCAGTTATTTCAGAAAACAAAATGTTTCAAAGGCTATGGATGCTTGTGCTAGATGATATCAATATATAGATGTACTGTGACTTACAAAAGAATTAGTATTGTAAGGTTAGCACAATGCATTCTGAATACCCTTAATTTTATTTTTTAATTCCAAACTGAATAGTTTGGATTATCTCACCAACTTTAACATTCTTTCTTTTATTTATAGTCCCCAAGGAATAAAATAGTTGGGAATATATTAACTGCAGGATAAAAATTACAGAAGGTGTTTTAATACAAAGAAATTAATTGAAAAAGTTTTAAGGAAATTATATTTGTCTCCTGCAAATGTTGCTACCTAGGGGCACAAGCTGGATAGAGAGTTTATCAAGAATAAGTTTTTTTTCCTAAGCTAATCTGGGATTTGCTGTAAATAATGTATGCACCTACCATGTTACCATTTCATTTTCTTTCTAAATTCTATACAAATATAATGAGCTCACTGATTAAATTTCCCAAGAATAATACACTCTCCGATTACCTTTAAAAATGCTTCTTCTATTTAAAACCTATAGGGGAATATATTACCTGAATGCATATTTATATAATATAACAAGACCCTATTACAGGGAATTATTTTCTCCACCTAACAACAGCATTCTAACTGGCTATATACCTCATCAGACACTTGTTCATTTTTCTTACTCTCTGAAGACAGTTTTGCTAAATTTGGTGATACTAGGGGCAAGGAGGGAAGGAAGAGTCAAGGGATAAAGAATAAAATAGTAATAAAGAAACTTCATAACCAATATTAATCCTATAATGAAATGTTAAAACAGAGCAAGAATTGCTTGATTCACATTAAAACAATTTTAAGGAGCAAACAAATATTAAGACATCAATGCAGATATGTTAATTATATATGGAAGAGAAAGTTAAAAAATTAAAGAAAAACTTCCATTATATGGACATTTTTTAATTCTAATGAAAGCATTATTATAGGCACCTTCATGGGGCAGTGGATAGTGCAGCAGGCCTGGAGTCAGAAAGATTCATATACCTGAGTTTGCATTTTTGAGATAAAAAATGATGTATGAAGGCTTAAATTCAGTTTAATAATTGATTCTTCTTTGAATGCTTAATGTTGTTCATTTGCTTATCAACATGCCTTAAAACTACTCTGTATTTTTAATGGGCATCTAGATGTATATCAATTACTGCTGGACTTTTTTTTTTTTGGCAGCTAGATGGATCGATAGATTTATCACCTGAGTCAAGATAGTGGCTTAGAAGTAGCAGAAGCTGAAACCACTCTGACTATCCTTCCATACTAATCTCTAAAAAGTGTTTCAAAAAGACAGAAATTCAAACTCAACAACAAGACAGAGTCATGTGACTCTACTGCTAGAAACAACTTGAAAGGTGGCACAGAGGGTTGATTCCCACAGTATGGGGAGAGATCTGACACCACTCCCCCACCTACTATGCTGAGACCTGCAATTGGACTTGGCTAACTAGGATTCCAGAGCAAAAGCTATAGCCATGACAGTGTACTTCAGTACCACCACATGAAGCTCAGGGTTCTGATGGTTTCTGGCAGGGGAGAACTGGGGTTGGGGGCAATTCTGGTCTGGCACCTTTGGCCTCTGTGGTAGCTGGTGAAAATTTTGCCTCAAGACAGATTAGCTCAGTAGTATGCCAGCAGAGAAGAGAGAAGACTCAAAATTCCTTTCAGGGCAGAGAAGCTCAAACACCCAGGTACATTAGACAAACAGAGAAGTGAGTATAAGTTCCACAAGGAGGGAAAAATATAAGTAAAAAACAGGAGAAAAAGAAGGAAGTAATGATTGATATAGGGATATCTTTCTATGGGGATCAAGAACAAAGAACAGAACCAACAGAGGACAGGATCCAAGGAACATCAAACAAACACCCTCAAAAAATCCAGGGAATTAGACTCAGGCTTCGGAAAAGCTCAAAAAAGAATTCAAAAATCAAATAAGACTAGTTGAAGAAAAATGGAGAAAGAAAAATACCTCAAAAAGCAAAATAGGTCTTCTGGAAACAGGCACGTTAATTAAAACAAGAAAGTAGTGTCTAAAAAAAACAGAATTTTAACAATTGGAAATTGAAGGAAAAAAGTTAAAAGGGTGAAAAGAATTACTTGAATAAATTAAAAATAAAAGGAGGATCAAAGGTCATTGAAGAAATTTAGTCTTTAAAAAATAGAATTGAACAATTAGTATCTAATGACTTAACAAGACATCAAGAAAATATAAAATAAAATCAAAAGAATGAAAAAATAGAAGAAAATATAAAATACTTCATTCAGAAAACAACAAATCTGCAAAATAGATCCAGGAGAGACAATTTAAGAATTATTAGACTACCAGAAAGTCGTGCCAAAAAAAATAAGCCTAGACATCATACTACAGGAAATTATCCAAGAAAATTGTTCTGATATCCTTGAACAAGAGGGTAAATAGCAATTAAAAGAATCCACAGTTCACCTCCTGCACTGAATCACCAAATGACAACTCCCAGGAATGTTATAACCAAGTTCAAGTGCTCCCAGGCTAAGAAAACAATATTATAAGCAGCTAGAAAGAAACAATTAAAGTAAAATGGAGGCCCAGTCAGATTCACACAAGATCTGGCAGCCTCCACATTGAAGGACCAGAAAGCTTTTAATATGATATTCTGAAAGGCAACAGAATAGGGTTTAAAACCAAGAATCAAAAAGAAAAACTGACTATATTCTTTCAGGGGAAAATATGGTAATTTAATGAAATAGAATATTCTCAAGAATTACTGAAGAAAAGACAGTATTAACATAATAAATTTAAACATAAAATAATTTGAAGCCCAAATACAAAATCCAGGAGAAGCATAAAAAGGGAAATAGGGAATAAAGAAAATTTAAGGGCTTTGATAAGGTCAAATGGTTTATATTCCTATATGGAAAGATAATATCTATAACTCTTAAAAATTGTTTTCATTGTCATAGTAGTTAGAAGAAGCATACATAGAAGGTGTGGTAGTAAGCTATTTAGAATGATATGTTAAAAAATGAAACTAGGGGTGAAAAAGAGGATAATACTAAGAGGAAAGGAAAAGAAAAGTAAAATGGGGTAAAATATATCAAATAAAGAAGCATGGTGGGAGGGGGAGAGAAGGCAAATACAATGGAAGGGTAGAAGAGGTTCATGACAGATAACACTAAAATTGTATTCTCATTGGAATTGTCTCAATGAGAAAAGAATAACAATACTCATGGGGTATAGAATTGTATCTTATCCTATAGAGAAGTAGAAGGGGAATAAGAAAAAAATCAAATAAGACTAGTTGAAGAAAAATGGAGAAAGAAAAATACCTTAAAAAGCAAAATAGGTCTTCTGGAAACAGGCACGTTAATTAAAACAAGAAAGTAGTGTCTAAAAAAAACAGAACTGCCTGATTTCTATATGAACTGGAAAGACTTCCCTGAACTGATGTGGAGTGAAATGAGCAGAACCAGGAGAACATCTTACACAGAATGTGAAACATTGTGGGATGATCAAATGGGACTTTGCTATTAATAGAAATGCAATGATCCAGGATAATCCTGAAGGATTTAGGAGAAAGAATGCTATCCACTTGGTGAGAAAGAACTGTGGGAGTAGAAATGCAGAAGAAAAAAACATATGATCTATCATTTTTTATAGGGGTATACGATTTGGGTTTTTGGTTTGAAATGATTACTCTATTACAGAAATGAAAAATATGGAAATATATGTTGAATACATATATAACCCAGTGGAACTGCTTGTGAGCTCCAGGAGGAGGGAGAGAAGATTAATTATGTGACCATGGAAAAATATTTTTTAAAAATAGGAAAGAATTTTTTTAAAAGGCCTATCACCTCTCTTGTGATAAGATAGATCCAATTTCAAATCCAGCTTTAGACACTTAGTAACTATGTATCTCTGGGAGGATTACTTAACTTCTCTCTGCCTCAGTTTCTTCAGCTGTAAAATGAGAATAACAATAGCACCTATCTCAGAATTGCTATGAAGATAAAATGAGGTCATATTTGCAAAGTGTTTTGAAACCCTTAAAGTACTACATAAAATATATGGTTATTTACTACTATTTTTATTAATATTATTATCTTAAAACCAGGGACTAATACAATTTTAAGTTCTATAGAATAATTTGCTTTTATTTCATATACATGATTAAAAATAGAGGTCATTTTCTCCCATATAACTTGAAATATTCTTTTATTGAAAGTTGTTATGTAAATGTTATATAACATATTAAATAAATTATTCATTCTAACCCATACTTTTAAATTATTACACAAAGAGTTTGATGTTGAAAATCCTCTTATTCAAGGTTATAAATGAGTTTAATGGAAGAAGTATATTACATTTGAACCTACTAATGAAGACCTAGTCATCTCATCTTTGGAGAAATATTTACTTAAAATCATATGGAGCCATTTATCCTTAAAGACTCCAATTTACTAAATGTTACTATAGGAAGTGTTAATACAATTTTGATAACATGAGCAATTTATCTGCTCCTCCTCAGGAGAAGATGCATGAAAATGATACTTTTAAATGTTTTTTTTCTATATCATTAGTTAACCACAGTTATTATTTGTATGTTTTTAAGGACTGGTCCTATAAATTCCATAATCCTTAATATAATAATCTTAATTATCATCATATATTTATTAATTTCAGTTTACTTTTATGATGGGCCAATTAGTGAACTAGTCCCATCAAAACTTTCTATGGATCATTTTGTTGTTATTTAGCTGTTTTTTGGTCATGTCAGTCACTTCATGACCACATTTCAGGTTTTCTTGGCAAAGATATTGGAGTGGTTTGTCATTTCCATCTCCAACTTATTTTACAGATGAGGAATTGAGGCATCCAGGGTCAAGTGACTTGGCCAAGTCAACAGTCAGGAAATGACTGAGACCAAATTTGAAGCCAGGAAGAAGATGGGTCTTCTTAACTCTAAATCTGGCATGCTATCAACTTTTCCAACTTCCAGTCATGAGATACATTTTAGAAATCATATGTCTGCAGTTTTAAGAAATTGCTACTAAAAGTAGCCTTCCTTTTTGTTAGATAAAATGTTATTTTCAATCCAGTCTTTAACTAAAGGGGTGATTTGGGAAACATTTTTTTAATTTCTAATCTTATAATTTTTGACACCAAAATATAACTTCATAAAACTATATATCCAAGAGCAAATGACCATAGGATAATAGATCTAAAGGACTTCAGCAAATATTGAGTATAACTCCCTCATTTTACAAGTCATTGAGATCTTGATGACTCCTAGGTTTAAGTGATTCATCTAGGGCCCCATAAATAATATATACCTGAGGAAGTATTTGGATCCTATTTTTTCAACTTCACTATCAGTGTTCTGACCACTATAAATATTCCTAAGAAATAAGAATAAGAAAATCAGCCAACAAGGATTTATTAAGCTCTTAGTATGTGCCAGAAACTGTAATAAGCATAGGAGATACCAGGAAAGACAAAAACATAATCCCTGCCCCCTCAATGAGTTCATATTCTAATTGGGAAGACAAAATGGAAATAACTAAATCAAAGGTAATCTCAGAGGGACCAAAAGCTTTCAAAACACTCTGAATAATTCCCCTGATATCCCTCTGAGTGAGAGTTACATTAGATCTCTCCTGTTGGTCTGAATTCTTCACCTCTCTGTTCAGCACTTTTGTCCCCATTTATGTCAAGGATTGCAATTGAAACCAGCTCGATTAAAAATCATAGCCTTCCACTCAATGGCCCAGGTAGTCAATTTATCTAAATTGGCTGCCCCCTGCCTGCTCCAGATGTTGACTCTGCAAGAAATTTTCTCTTCTTCTACTCAGCAACACATTCTAAATGGAATGAAACTTTTCTCCTCTAGACTTTCTTTGACCAATAAAAATAGGATTCTGGCAGAAGTATTCCATATATTCCTTCATTTGGCCCCTAAAGGACTCTGTTTTAAAAAATCTCAATTTCCTGAGTCCCTACATTTGGACTGCTTTAGTATTTTATTGTCAGGAAAGATTACTGACTGATTTTGCACTGACAAAGATTTTTTAATCTCTTTTTTTTCTGTAGCCAAATATTTAAAAGAGTTCAACAAACCAGTTTTCTCCATAGCCTTAAATAGAGGTTAGCAAAGGACAAAGTGAATCGTTAGATATAAAAGGGCTTTGTGCATGCCCAGATCACCTCAACATGGAGGCACTCATATGAGAGGCTGAGGACCAATTTCAGAGAAAAGGCATTCTGTGATCACTTACCATGTGAGTAATAACAGCCTATTAAATAGCCTCTTTCAATAGGATCTGTATCTGGAAAAGACTTCAACTTGAATAATTGCTCTCTTTCCAGCTTTGCAAACTGTTGGTTTTAGAATGAAGAGGACCTAAGTTCAAATGCCATCTGACACTAGTGGTGTAAGCCTGAAAAAATCACTTCCATTGTCTTGCTTCTCACCTGCAAGGTTATGAATAACAATTACTTACCTTGTATTTTTTTAAATTGTTTAAGCTTGTTGTGAGGATCAAATAAAGTCATGGATATAAATCAATTTGCAAACTGAAAAGCTTTTGCAAAGCAGCTAATATCCTTGATTTTAATTGATAAATGTTAGCTCTAATTATTAGCAACAGGGTAATTTGGTATAATTTGGCAATAATAATTTGACTATAAATGGCAATGATACATACTATTTCTTAGTGTGCTAACAAGACATGAGGAAATAATGGTTTTGAAAAGCTTAAGTTGCTATACATATGTTGGACTTTATCATCTTCATCACATCTTTGGAAAGTAAACCAAATCAAATAAATTCGAAAATCAGAAATTTGAAAGACTCATCTTGCCAATCACAAAATATTAATTAACTAGCAGCGAGAATGTGTTCCATGAGGTGGTGCAGTAGACAGAGCAGTGAATCTGAAGTAATGAAGATGAGTTCAAATCCAGTCTCAGACACTAGCTATGTGACTCTGGACAAGTCACTTAATTTTTATCTGCTTCAGTCTCCTTACTTATAAAATGGAAATACTAACAGAATTTCCCTTCTGGGATTAGTATGAGGATAAATTAATTTGCTATTCATAAAATGTCTTGCAAACTTTGAAAAACCCATAAGTAATAATATTTATTCCTGTTATTAATATTTTTCCTCCTGGAAGCATTGCTATTTCCATCGAAACTCTTAAGACAACGTAAATCAAGGTCTAATTTAGATTGGCCAGAAAGAGAATGCTATATGCTTGCTTTCCTGAGCATTTTTACCATCAGATTATGACCTTATCCAAAATGACAGAAGTTACTTTGTTTTAATATTTTTCTTCTTAACATTAAAGTGATATACTGACCTCTCATTTCATCTAGAATTATCTAGATAACTGATAATCATACTCCATTGATAAGGCCATGGAGTCTATATGTTATAATAGATAGGAAGAGAAAGATTTACAAAGAGTTAGGCAGAAAAGGGAAGAGAAAGAGGTACAAAGAGATAGAGAAAGAGAGGAGAAAAAAAAGAGAAACAAGCAGAAAGACACAGAGGCAAAGAAAGAGACAGTCAGCGACAGAGATGGTTTATGGTTCTACCTTTTTATTATAGGAAATGCTTTTATGGATTAGATTTTCAAGGATCAAAAAATGAGGAAAGAACCAAAATGAAAATATCCACGTTTACTTTAATGACTGAGGAACATAACTTGGTAGGAAAGAATTTTTAAAAGGGTCTAGGACAGTGATGCTGAGCCTTTTAGACACTGTGTGCAATGCCCTGCTCCCAGAGACCACAAGCTGTGCCCAACCCCCCATCAAGTGCTGGGTGTTACCCACCCTGCCCCTTACCCCACACAAGGGAGGGAGAAAGCACTACCATTGGGCTACTTGGCAGAGGTGTAGAGGAAGTGTGGAAGGAGGAGTGACAAGCCCTCTGGTCCTCTCCAGCTCTGCCCACTGTGAGCTTCCCAGCTTACCCCCTGTGCCCTCTTATTAGATTGCTGGGCAAAGGGGCAGGGAATGTTAAAAATGTCATCAGGTACAGTGGGGAGGGAGAAGGAAGCAGTTCTACCTGAGTCCCTCTGCATTTCTAGTGACAAACTCAGTGGGGGGAGAGAGGATGGCAGGTGGGCAGGTAGTATGCATGCCCAAAGAAAATGTTCTGTGTGCTATCTTTGGCACACATGCCATAGTTACGCTATCACTGGTCTAGGATCGAAGTCCTAGAAGAGAGGGACCTTAGATTTTGTCTGATCAAATCTCATTTTAAAGATAAAACTAAGACCCATAATCTTATTGAGCTTACCTTAGAGTAAGTCAGAATTCAAACACAGGATTTTTGTTTAAAATCACTTTATCAATACTTCTACATTAAATGTATATTTCTTTTTTAAAAAGAAAAAAACCTACCTTCCGTCTTGAAGTCAATACTGTGTATTGGCTCCAAGGCAGAAGAGTGGTAAGAGTAGGCAATCGGGGTCAAGGGACTTGCCCAGGGTCACACAGCTGGGAAGTGTCTGAGGCCAGATTTGAACCTAGGATCTCCCATCTCTAGACCTGGCTCTCAATCCACTGAGCTACCCAGCAGCCCTAAATGTATATTTCTGTTTGCATTCTTCAATGCTATTTGAGATTTCTTTTCTAGGGTTGATAAATTTCTACTTTTTTATTTTCACAAAACCTATTCTTAGAGAATGAAAACAATACTTGGAAATATTTCACCAGATAAAATATGCCAACAGATAGTTGATATGGTGATACAGGTCAATCTTTACATCATTCTTTAGCCTTGATTCATGTATGGTTTGGGGCAAATGAAAATCTCTCTAAGGTATTCTCCCACCCATGAAACAGATCTAATAAGACTTACAATGTATGATAAACAGTATAGCCGAGTACATAGAGAACTGACCTCAAAGCCAAGAAGCTGGGCAGTCAAGTACCATCTCTGACACATTACTGGCTGTGTGTCCCTGGGCAAGTTCCTTAATTTCTCAGAGCTCCAAGGCAACTCTCTGGGACTATCAGTTGTAGAAGTACTGATCTGCATCAGTAGAGATAATATCCTTATCTGGGAGCTCTCACCACCAGTGATATTGCAAGTACAGTCCTTAACCCCAATATTTAGTATTTATCTATCTTTAAAGTGGATAGTGTATAAACCTTAAAACTCTATACAGACACATTTTTATGGAATCTTTTTAGTCCTTCATGACTCTCTTTTCTTGGCAAAGATATTACAGTGGTCTGCCATTTCCTTCTCTATCTTATTTTACAGATGAGGAAACTGAGACAACAGGATTAAGTGACTTGCCCAGGATCATACAGCTTGAAAGTGTCTGAGGCTGGATTTGAATTCAAGAAGATGAAGATATTCTTCATTCACCACACTGCCTTCACAAGTGCCCATATAAAATGAGGTAATAGCATTAGCAGATTTAGATAAAAATGAAGAGTGAGCCATGGTTTCCTATACTTAATCAATGGAAGAGCAACAATAGACTCCTATTTAATGAGGACTTACAGGGGCACACACACACACACACACACACACACACACACACACACACACTCCCCAAAATAAAGTTGAATGAACAGAGCTAAGCTGAAAATAATACATAGTTAATTGTAGAAAATTAAAAGCTCTATCTTTCTGATGCCAGTCATCCTCCTTTCAAATGCAAAAGTGTTGACCCTGTAGCTTAGGTCTGACCATGTCACTCTACTGTCTAATAAATCCCAGGGGCTTCATATTACGTCTTAAATCAGATATAAAGTCCATTCTTGGGCATCTAAGGCACTTACTCGCTTTTCCGTTTTCTTGCATTGTACTCTCTTCCGTGTAGTCAAGGCAGAGGTACTGCTCAAGAACTGGCCCAACCCACAAGGGCAGAGAAAATGCACCAGGGAAAATGTAATTGGGAAAGTTAACAAAATACAAATAATGTTCCGTTGTGGTTCTCTAAGTCAGTCCATTTCCATCTGAGCTTGAATCCAGTGCTCTAAGGTATGTTAGTCCTGACCTCCTTGCTTAATCCTCCCCAGGATATTTCACCTCCTCCCTGCCTTTTCACTGGCTATCCAGTATGCCTGGAATGTTCTCCCTACTTAAATCTTCTCTTGCTAGACCTGGATTCTTTCAAGATTAAGTTAAAAGATCATATCCATATTCATATTCATAGAAAGTAGTCCTAGTTTTCCTAAGCTCTTGAGCCCCCTCCCCAACCCCCATAGATTACCTTCTTTCCAATCTATATTTATTTTCCATGTATCCATCGACGTACATTTTGCCCCACTCTTTGGAATGTAAGCTCTTCAAGGCCACAGGCTTTTTAAAACATGTGTTGTTTTTTTTTCTTTGCTTTTCTTTGTATTCCCAGCAAATATTTACTATACTTCCTGACACATAGAAGTATTAACAAACCATCAAAAATAATAGTTATGTTATTATTGTTATTATCACTAACATATTAAGGTTTGCAAAGTGCTTTCTATATCTCATTTGATTTTCAGAGTAACCATAAAAAAATAAGTGCTATTAGCATCCCCATTTCATATGGGGGAATGAGGCAGGTGGCAGCTATGTGACTTGCCTAGATCACACATCTCATGTCTGTGGCAGGACTAAAAGGTGAGTTTTCTTTTCCAGTTTTCTACCCACTGTGCCAACTAGCTACCTAGCAAACACTTTAAAAAAATGTTGATCCACGTAAGGGTGGATTTTCTATCCAGTTATTTTTGCATTATTTGAGAAAAGCAATTATAAAATGAATTAAACTGAACTCAACAATTAAGCCCCCCCACAGCCACATGCATATTCACCTACCACCATGACACACACGGAATTTTTCCAAAATGACTTTTATAAGTTGGGAAAAAAGGTATTCTTTCTTCTTTGGATAGCCTGGCAATACTATTGTGACTTAACGTTTTTCTTTACCACTATATCGCTGAAACTGCTGAAATATTGAACTGGAGCATATGGGCTCTAAATATGTTCAGAGTAACAAAAGTATAATTGAGATTCTGCACCTTGCACATGCTTCATTCTAAACTCTTTGGAAGACATTTTCAGACTTATTACCTTGTATAGTCTTTCTTCTGGCAAGACGTCTATTTAGGTAGAAATATGTCGAAGGGAACGGTATAAGTGCAAAGGAACTAAATAATATTGAATGATGAAAGGGCTCTTCTTCACTATAAAAAAAGCCTTACATTCTCCAACCTTTGTCTTTCCTTTGTTATTATAAAACAAGAAAGAAGAAAGATAAAGATTATAAAGATATAGCCAAATGCCATTCCAAACACATGTTTCTGAATATTTCTCTGACAAAATAGCATGTGAAAGGCTTATACAACCTAATTCAAGGTGCTAGTAACTCTAATAACATATATTCAGGCACAAAGAAGTGTCAGAAAGACTGAAGAATTCAATTTAGCTCTGAGAGCACATAGAGTAGGTACTGTCGGGCTGCTGAAAATAACTAAGGGCAAAAAAGATGTTTCCTCCAAAGTTAGGAAATTTGTTTCTGTATTAACCTAGAGCAGATTATATCTATTTTGCATCTTCTCTGACTCTTACCACAATGTCTAACAACTAGTTATAGTTGTCCTTGATGAATATTTCTTGACTGGATGACTATATTACACAAATATCATTATTTCAGAGAGACAGTACATTATACTGGATAGACGCCTGTCCTTGGAGCCTACCTTAGACACGTACTGACTGTGTGGCTCTGGACAAGTCATTTAACCTCTCAATTCCAGATACCTTTTTAGAAACAATACATGGATTTGATAAATTTCAGATGAATTGAGAGTCTGTATCTGTGGAGGGAATTAATGAACCAGTAACTCTCCTCATCTTGAAGCTAAACTACCATACTGAGATAGACTGATTGATAGAGAGATAAGATAGATATGCTGAGATATATAAACATGTTTATTTGTATTTTTATTTATTTTTACTATATACATACATACATATATAATTCACAAAATAAAGAGACCCTAGATTTCACACTGATTAAACCTATAATTAATACATGGACTTTTCTGCATAGGACTGGCTCTTAAATCATCTGGATTTAAAAATTCATCCTCTCTCTACCTATTATGCTGATAACTGCATATTCATACCCTATGAATGAGCACTTCAAGTGACAAGGGTTCAGTATCCATGAGGAGCTCATTCCATGTCAGGGGGCACTAGTTATTAGAAAGGTCTTTTTTATTGGGCATTTACGCCAAGATTTTTCTATTCTTCAAGTTGTCTATAATTTCAGATTTTTGAAGAAACTGAAAAGCTGTCTCACTAATGAAAAGGAATCATAACTGATCATAACTGCTGTCATTTGTGTTTGTTCTTAATTATGTACAGTGGGACAAAGCTAGGAAGATGTAGTTAATGGCTTAAGGTAAAATATGAGTGGAGAAAATCAGAGAACACATGGTGTTGTTTGGATATGTTGAAGCTATAGGGAAAAGATTATCTCCATGCTTAATTGGTCAAATAAAACAGATCCCTATGTGTTCTGTTTATTTTAATATTTTATTTTCTTGCCAATTACATTTCATTATTTTGAATATTTTTTAATTCTGAGTTCTAATTTCTCTCTATCACTAATCTCACCTCATTGAAAAGACAAGTAATTTGATATAGATTATAATTGTGTAGTCATGCAAAATGTACTTCTATATTGGTCAAGTTATAAAGAATGCACGCAGACAGAAATATAATAAAAATAAAGGAAGTTTTAAAAGGATATTTTGATCTGTATTCGGATTCTGCCTGTTCTTTCTAGAGGTAGAGAGCAATTTTTTTATTGTGAGTCCTTCAGAATTCTCTTATATCACTGCATTGCTGAGGCTAGTTAAGTTATTAACATTTTATTATTATACAATATTGCTGTTATTATATACCATATTATGGTTCTGCTCATTTCATTTTGCATCAATTCATGAAAGTCTTTCAAAGTTTTTCAGAACGCATCCTGCTCAACATTTCTATTTTTTTAAAACCTTAACTTCTACCTTAGAAGTGGTAAGAGCTAAGCAATGGGTGTTAAGTGACTTGCCCAGGGTCACCCAGCTAGGAAGATTCTGAGGACAAATTTGAACCTAGGACTTCTTGTCTTTAGGCCTGGCTCTCACTCCATTGAGCTACCTAGCTGCCCCTCATCATTTTTTATTGCACAATAGTATTTCAGCACAATCATATACCTCAACTTTATTCAGCCACTACCCAATTGATGGACATAACATTTTATTTTTAAAATTTTTCTTTTTTCCAGATTATACCAATAAATTTTTTTTAACTTTTTTTTTCTTTATTTTAAACCCTTAACTTCTGTGTATTGACCCATAGGTGGAAGAGTGGTAAGGGTAGGCAATGGGGGTCAAGTGACTTGCCCAGGGTCACACAGCTGTGAAGTGTCTGAGGCCAGATCTGAACCTAGGACCTCCCGTCTCTAGGCCTACCTCTCAATCCACTGAGCTACCCAGCTGCCCCCCCATACCAATAAATTTTTAAAAATCATTTCCCAACATTTTGTGATCTGAGTTTTTTCCCTCCTTCTCACTCCTCCAATCTACCTCTCCTAGAATGAAAGAAATATGACATGGTTTGTACATGTGTTATGATACAATACATATTTCCATATGTGTCATGTTATAAAAGATATATAGAGATATAGATATAGATTTCATGGAGGAAATAAAGTTAAGAATGTTATGCTTCAATCTACATTCAGATTCGGTCAGTTCCTTCTATGGCAATGAATAGTCTTTTTTGACATAATTACCTTGCAGTTGTCCTGGATGCTTGCATTATTGATAATAGTTAAGCCATCCACAATTGATCATCATACATTATTGCTATTATTGTGTACAATGTTCTGACTCTGATCATTTGACTTCACATCACTTTATATAAGAATTTCCAAGTTGTTTTTTCTGATTACCATGTTCATTATTTCTTATAGCACAATGCATCCCTGCAATTTACAATTCTTTGCCACCAGAAAAAGAGCTGCTATAAATAGTTTTGAACATATAAATCCATTTCCTTCCTTATGATCTCTTTCAGATACAGATCTGGTAGTACCATTACTGAGTCAAAGTATATGTATACATTTAAAACCTTTTGGGCATTATCCCTAACTGCTTTCTAGAATGGTTGGATCAGTTCACAACTCCACCAACACTGTATCAACAGAATATTAGTTCTAATTTTCTCACACGAAATCTAACATTTGTCATTTTCATTATTTTGTCAATTTAGCTAATGAGTTTAGAATTTAAAGTAATAATAACTCTTGTAGGTACCATTAATAGCAGATACTATTAACCATTTGACTTGGAAATATCCATTAAACTAGTGTGGCAAGAAAAAAACAATTCTAGTCAGTCAGTCAATAAATTTTTATTTATCTAAGAAAGTTAAGCTTTTCTCAGAGATAGCTAGACTCTAATAATCCTGCTTTTTTGAAAGTCACCTATCTCCAATAAAGAAAGTAGTGGATGAGGTAATTCAGGAAAAATCATATTCTCAGGGCCATAAAAATTGAAGTATTGGAAAAGAGAAAAAAAAAAAAAACGCCTATGTCCCCAAAGTCAAGGGGCACTGTAAAGAGACAGTACAATTTTACCTACAGACAACCTTGCCTAACATCACCACCTCCTGGTTGTGATTGTAATAGCCAGTAGTTCTCTAGATAGCAGAACTTCAACTTCCATGGTGCAATATCCCCTTTGTCAGAAAGAATTTTAAATTGAGAGTTTTGAGAGTTAAAATTTGATTACTGGAGAGAAAATATAAGTCACACGAGTAGCCCTCAATCCACATAACAAACTATTTAGCTTAAGGAACATTTTTTTAATTAAAAAAAGTTTGTACAAACAAAACCAATGCAACCAAAATTAGAAAGGAAGCAAGAAATTGGGGGAAACAATTTATAACAAAAACCTCTGACAAAGGTCTAATTACTCAAATTTATAAGGAGCTAAATCTATTGTACAAAAAATCAAGCCATTCTCCAATCAATAAATCGGAAAGGTACATGAATAGGCAATTTTCAGATAAAGAAATAAAAAATATCAATTAGCACATGAAAAGGTGTTCTAAATCCCTTATCATTAGAGAAATGCACATCAAAACAACTCTGAGATACCACCTCACACATAGAAAATTGGCTAATATGACAGCAAAAGAAAGTAATGAATTTTGGAAGGGATGTATCAAAATTGGCTGGTGGAGTTGTGAATTGATCCAACCATTCTGGAAGGCAATTTGGAACTAGGATTTTAAAATATTGCCTGCCCTTTGATCCAGCCATATCACTGCTGGGTTTCTACCCCAATAAGAAAATAGGGAAAATGTGTGTACAGGGGGCAGCTGGATAGCTCAGTGTATTGAGAGCCAGGCCTAGAGACAGGAGGTCCTTGGTTCAAGTCTGGCCTCAGACACTTCCCAGTTGTGTGACCCTGGGCAAGTCACTTAACCCTCATTGCCTACCCTTACCACTCTTCTGTCTTGGAGTCAATACTATGTATGTATGACTCCAAGACAGAAAGTAAGGGTTTAAAAAAATATGTGTACAAAAATATTTATAGCCATGCTCTTTGTGGTTGCAAAAAATTGGAAAACCAGGGGATGCCCTTCAATTGAGGAATGGCAGCACAAATCGTGGTATCTGTTTGTGATGGAATACTATGGTGCTGAAAGGAATAATGAACTTTAGGAATTCCATGTGAACTGGAACAACCTCCAGGAATTAATACAGAGCAAAAGGAGAAGAACCAGGAGAACATTATACACAGAGACAGATACACTTTGGCACAATCACAGTTAATGGGCTTCTCTACTAGCAGCAATGCAATGATCCAGGACAATTTTGAGGGACTTATAAAAAGAACACTATCCACATCCAAAGAAAAAACTGTGGGGGCAGAAATACAGAAGAAAAACAACTGCTTGATCACATGGGTAGATGGGGATATCACTCTACTGAAAATACTAATAATATGGAAATAGGTCTTGATCAATGATACATTTAAAACTCAGTTGAATTACTCATTAGCTATTGGAGGGAGTGGGAAGAGGTGAGGGAAAGAAAATGAATCATGTAACCATGGAAAAATATTCTAAAATAATTAAATAAATAAATGAACTTGAAAAAAGAAGCATATTTTTTGAGCAGATGCAAGCCATGTTCAGGTTGAATGGTATGTCAGAGAAAGAAGAAGTATTCATGATCTCTGCCCTTAAGGAACTTCATAGTCTAATTTATAAGAAGCAGTTAAATATAGGACATTAAAGTTTTCTATTTGAAAGATCTACATGCAATTAAAATATCATCACATGTAATAAAAAACATGCCCAAATGTCTGTTATCATATGTAGTTAATAAATAATTTTAAAGCAATTACATATTAGACTCTCACCCTCTTTACCCCCACAAATAACAAAAGTGTTACATTACAATTAACTCATTTTCTTCTAAAAAAAGTTGCTTCTAAAGTTAAATGTACTAGGCAAATGGTCATTTATTCACTCAATAAACATATATTAAGTGACTATTATTTTCCAGTCACTGTGCTAGACATTGTGAATATAAATCCAAAAATGAAACAGCCCATGCCCTCAGAAGCTTAAATTATAACAGCAAAATAATAAATAAAATAATAGCATTTGGATAACATTTTTAAGGTTTATTATGTTTTAATAATATTATTTCCCATTATCCCTACAACAATCCTGGAACATGAATGCTATTATTATATCCAAAGATAAGAAGCAAAGTAGACTAAGTAGCTTTGCCAAAATCAAAGCTAGAAAGTTTCTGATGCTGAATTTGAACTTGGGTCTTTCTGACTCCAGGTCCAATTCTCTAACCACTGTCCTACCTAGCTTTTCCCACACACAGATAAAGGATTAAATAGTACCTAGAGAGGAATTGGAAAGATAAAGGGGATGGTAACTAAAGTCATAAGGAAATTGATTGTCATATCCCTTCTAGTAATAGTGTGGATTTGATTATTATTTCCAGGAGAAGAGATGGAAATGAAAATCTAGAATAATGCTTGTGGAGTGAGTTAGTAGCAACTGAAGGGGTCATGATTACCATCCAGAGGAAGTTGGTTCCAGTTGTGAGATATGCAGATACCCAAAGATTTTTACAATGTTTAGGAGAGAAAGGAATACATTCCAGAAATGGAGTATTGTATGTTCAAAGGCAACAAGATGGAAGAAAACAGCTGGGAGGACAATTTGACAGGAATGCAGATTCCAGAAAGGGGAATAATTATTACTTTATCTTTTTCCCTGTTTCTGCTGTAGGAGTCTTGGTTAGTTCTTAGTCCTGTGCTAGGAATGGGGAACTCACTGATCTCCTTCGAATATCACCTAAACCCTACTGATGATACCAGTGATGAGAAGACTCTCCTAAAAAATCTCTAAATTGGTCAGTCTTCCTGCCCTCTCCACACCTGTCCAGCTTAGCTATGTCATACATATTATATCTTACCATATGTCATAGATAATCTCAAGTTGATTACTTGAAGTGTTTTGAAATATAAAATATTCATTAAATAAAATTAAATAGAATGTTGTTTTTTATCCCTTTTATTACTTTAGAGCATTATGTGTTTTGTACCCCAATCAATTAAGAAAACTCCTTGACCTCAGAGTCAGTATTATTTTTAATTTTTAATTCAGTACTCAGAAAATTTTATGGGACAGTATGGGTGCTTAAAAATGACTTCATTCATTCATTCACTCATTCATTCATTCATACAAACATTTATTCACTCATTGAAGGGCGTCAGTTATTCATCATCCATGCAAATACTATTGGTCAATTAGGCGGAAATGAGTCAAAAGCAGTTGTTTGGTAATGTGAGGTGGGGGGAAGAGCTCATTCACTTATAAACAGATGTCATGTGTATATAATCCTATCATCTGCCCAAATGGACAAATTGTTTTTAATACCACTGGTGAGCAATGTGCAGTGAAAAGAATACTTGATTTGAAGGCATAAGCTCTAAGTTCAAAAGAGGGATTTGGTTTTTTTGCTACCTGTGTTATCTAGGGCAAGCCAATTCAGAACTTTTGACTTTGGTTTCCAGAATGTAAATTAAGCTAGATAATGTTGGAAATCTTTTCTAGCTTTAAATCTATGTTTTTATTACTATTATTAGTGGGGAAAATACTAATTTCAGAAAAGGAAGTAGATAAGATCAGGAAAAAAGACGCTAGAAAGACTTATACGAAGTGCTGCAAAAATAAAATGAACAGAACCAGCAGAATGTTGTACACAGGAACAACAATAATGTATGAAGATTAGATTATCAGATATTCAAGGATCCAGGACAAATTCAAACATCTCATGGTTAAAAAAGAGATATCTACATCCATAGAAGGAACTGATAGAATCTGAAAGCAGAATGAAGCCTAATGTTCTTCACTTTATTTCCTCCATGAACTTTTCCCAAGTGTTAGTGAAATGTATCTTCTTTTGCAACAAGATGAACACAGAAATAAATATGTATCTTATGCTAACACATGTTCAGCTTATATCATCTTATCTGTCTTGGGGAGGGAGTAAGTGGCATGGATGGGAAGGAGGGAGAGAATATGGATCACAATATGTCAGAAAATAATTGCTAAAAACTACATCCACATGTCATCTTGAAAAAAGAAAATCAAATAGCTGCAGCATATTGATTGCCAGGGTCTTATATTTGGGGCTAATATCATCTTAATCAATATTTGTTGCAGATTGTAATGATACATCCTCCATTCTGCACATAATATCTCCTCAACTCTTAAATAAATGAAGAGAATAGAGTGTAGTTGATAGTAGGACTGGAGGTAGGGTGTACTGGGTAGGGCAGAATTACTGCAGACATATGTTTTATTTGATTTTCCATGATTTTAAATTACTCAAGCTGTTCAGGTTATTAAATAGTGAATCCAGCTGACTTAAAAATATAGAAATAAGCCATGGAGCCTCTTAATGATAACGCTTTAAGAGTACCTATTATCTATTGAAAAATTAATGTACTTCCTTAATTTTGTCTGCTAGGTGATCAGTCACAACTGGCCAGAGTATTCAGGCCCACACAGAATGCAAGTCTGAGAAAGTGACATTTGCTCAGCAAGAGACAAATGACACAAAGTGAGTCAAGTAATAATAGAAGGCTTTTTTGAACATTTTCAGTAATTTGGTTATAGCTAACTCTAGAGTGCATTAGAGACACATTCTTAATCAGACCCTACTTTTCCATTAGAGGGACTAATTACAGTATGTCCTCTATTGGCAGATTTATTTTTTCCCTTTGGAACCTCTTAGCAAACACAAACGAATTTATTTGATTTTGGGGTGGGGAGGAAGAGCTCTAAATGCCATGAGGTATAGTCTGACACCTTTTAGAGTCTGCACACACAGAGGGCACTGTTCACTCAATAATCTTTTTGTGCTGCTGGCAAGAGATTCAATGTGTCCAAAAAATTCCTATCAATATTTGAGAAATTCCAGCTACTAGGATGATGTGCCCAATGTCAAGTGTTAGATTTATAACCTGATAGACTTTACATCCTAACCTCACTATGTGTCTTATTTTTTTTCTTTAAGAATGAATTGTTTTTTATTCTAATGATTTTTCCCTTCTTCTTTCCCTTGCTGTCTATATCTGCTGCCAGATGAATAACCTGCTTAAAGGCAATTAAACGGTGAGGTTACATCTAGGCAAGTATACCTGCTTAATGACTGGGTGTGAAAATCCAGGTTAAGCGAAGAAAGTCTGTTTTCTTTGTCTTTTCAGAAACATTGTTCCTCAGCATCAAAGTAATTCATGTGTTTAATATAAGGTATATGAGAGAAATTCTATATCAAAATAAACTAGCTTGAAAGTATGTGGGGAATGTATAGCTCCACCAGCTTCTTTATTAGCCATCACCAAGTCAAGTTCACATTTATTAAATGCCTCCTATGTGTCAGGCAATGTGTTAATCAATGGGTAATAAAAAGAAAAGCAAACATTACCTACCATCAAAGAGCTACCATTCTAATGGGAAAATGATATATAAACAACCATTCACATTATAAATGTGTATACAGTAAGTTGTGTATGTATGTAATAAATTGTGTATATGTGTGTGTATATATATATATACAAAATATATGGGAATTGTATGTTATGTGTATATATTTATGTATATATGTATTTGTATGTGCTGTGAATTGTAGGTAATCTCATTCTCAAAGGAAAGGCACCAAAAGCACTAATAGGATGGTGGCGTCTGGGGAAGGTACCACTTGAGTTGAATATTAAAGTAATCTGGGAAAACCATAAGACAGAGACGAGGGAGGAAAACGTTCTGGAAAGTTGGGTAAAAGGTATAGAATGTGTGGTATCATTTTCAGGAAACAGCAAGAAGATGAATATCATCCAATGACAGGAGGGAGGCGGGGAGAGAGAGAAAAGGACAGACAGACAGAGATGAAGAGAGAGAGTGAGAGAGAGACAGAGGCAGAGGCAGAGACATAGATAGAGACAGAGTCAGAGTCAGAGAAAGGCAGGGAGAAAAAGAGAGATAAACTTCCATTTGGACATGGAGAGCTCAAACTACTTGCCCTTTCTGTTTCTACATTTAAGGAGGCCCCACTCATATATACATACTGGGTTCAATCTTGTTAGAACCTGGTTCTTTAGAAAGGAGAATTATGTTCTTGATTGATGCCTAAAGTATAGAGCTTTGGGGTAGAAAGATGTTCAATGTGCAAATATAAATCAGGTACAGAAAACTATTTATATCTTTCAACAGTTGAACATAAGAAATAATCTAACTATGGCTATATTCTTCCAGGAGGTTAATTTTTAATCCATCAAAACATAAAAGAATTTTCAGGACTCCTCAACTGGCAATTTATATTTCAATTCAATTGAATACTACTCAAATAGTTTCCTTTGGATCCATGATTTTTTTTTCCAAATCCTCTGGTCAGTGACTCCCCAGAAAGCATTGAGATATTTTCTAGGATCATTTTTTTAACCTCTACAGTTCTTTATGCTCAAAGAGATATTTCAAAAGGAGTCAATGATTCTCAAAATTAAAGAAACAGTCTTGGATTTCTGGAAACTGAAAAACCTAGTTTAAATCAAAATACAATGCCAGCAAGAGGGTGATGGGACAGTGGTCACTACCTAGGGCTTTGGACTGAATCTTGCTATCACCCAGGCCACCCCAGCCAACATTCTTGGCTCAGGCATTCATCATGTAGTCTCCAAAAGTGTAAGCATAAGCTGCTTCTGGATAGAGATGACAGAAACTATCAGTCCTAGAGTAGCTCTCCAAAACCTTGTCTTTCCTGTGGAGTAAAACCTGTGTTTTTCTTTTTCCCTTTGGGATTGTGCAAGTCAGTCTCCTCATGGACCACAGTGAGGTCTCCACAGAGCTCAAGTGGCTTTTTGGCATTTAGCCCTTTCAAAAACTTGTGAAATGCTTCATCCCATTGTTGTCGGTATTCCAGACTAAGCAGCCTCCTACCCTGCTTTGAGCACATAGACTGTCACCCCACAAATGCCTCAGACTCAGCCATTGTCACTTGACCCTCTGATAATGCTCCTCTTCACATCCAAACTTTTTCTTGATCCAGGCCCAGAGCCCATTCACATTCCAAGAGCAAATCTGGAGGGTAGAAGATTTGCCACTTAGGTGAGGTTTTCTTGTCTGAGGGTGGGGTGGGGGGGTCCTAATGCAAGACAGATCCTTCCCCTGCTGCCTCCTTATCTTTTGCACCCTTCTTAATCTTCTTCAGCTCAGGTTCTTTAGACTCTGACTCCTCCTCACTGATCCCATCCTTCACTGTTACTTCCTTCTTCCCTCACTTTGGCATCCCTCTGGTCCAGAACAATGCCCCTTGGCCCAAGTCCCCTGGAGCCCAATGCAGCAGAATACTGGCCCTGTGGACACCCCTGTGGACACAGGGATAAGGACAATGATGCTTAAGCTTGGTGACAGAGGAAGCAGGGAAGGGCCATCCTCTATGGATTCCCCTCCTTGTTATTCAGCTTCTGAAATACTTTCCTTTCCTCCATTCTCCCTTCCTCCTTCCCAAACATCCCAGGATTCCCAGCCTCTGTAATTTCCTAAGCCCTAGCCTATCAACTTCAAGAAAACCTTGGGACCACCTCCCCAGCCCTGTGGACACTTCTCGTCTACAGGTGACTTTAAAGTACTACCTAAAGCCAGGGGCACTGAGGATATACTCCAAAATGAACTCTGCTTAGAAAAAAAGAAGATCCTTCCTACCTCAGACACAAAGAGCAATCCAGGGTCAGTATTCAAAGGGAAGGCCTTACTGACTGAAGCCCAAGTGTTCACAAGCTCTTGAATATACAGTAGTGTCTCCAAGGATGGTAAATACCATCTCAGGGCTTTTATTCAGTCACCTATACTCAAAAACAAAACTAAAGAGCCAGTCAATGGGTGAAAATCCAGTCTAAAACTTGCCTGGTGTAGGTAGGTGTTACATTTTCCTTGTGCATCCAGCCACCATTATTCCAGGTTGTAGGAAAGGTACTGGAGCCACTTCCCTGCCTATCTAGGGAAAGTTTCAAATACATCAATTATCAATTTGAAGTGATCCTAGATGGTCTGACTACTTTTTTAGATCCACTAAGTACACCAGTTCTCTAAGTTTACTTGTCAATCTACTTAATTAAAATATCCCCTACCACCATCATAGATCCAAGAGGATAAGAAATGGATTGGCTTTTCATCTTAGAGGGCCAAAATCCAGTCATGTGCCATGTGTTTTCCTCAGAATAATCAGGACAAGTTTTTTGTCTGTTTGTTTTATTTTTACAAAAACTTACCTTTATTTATCATACTAATCAGTACATTTAACTTCTTTTTATACAAATGGCACATACAAAGCACTCCAGGAACTGTGCTTCAATCTATCCCTACTGCATTAAAAACATCTGTGCAAATATGTAAATGTGTACATATGTATATATTTCTCTGTGAGAGTCACCTTCTGCTTTAAGGTGCAATTCCTATTGGGTTTTTTCCTATATCCATTATAAAAAGAAACTAAATTTAAAAATCTAAAGTCAAAATTTGATTCCAATACCTCATACATAATTTCCTTTTCAATAAATATATGTTCATCCCAGACACATAAAGGGAAAATATTCTTGAGATTATATTTATGTTGTTGCTTTAGTTTAACAACAGAGAAGGGATAATTCAGAAAGTACCTTTCCTGGTGAATGATCACACAATAAAACATAATTAGTTCTTTGCTTAGGATAATCTACTGGTAATGAAAGCAAGATACATTTCCCAATGTGTACAACATTGCATCAAAGCTATTGCTTCTCCATTAGCGAAAGTAATAATTCTTTCATGATTTCTCATTGATGTCTTTTTTCTAAGACTTTCAGAATATGTTCATACATGTTTAAAAATCAGTTCTTTGGGGGTGAAAATGTACTTTTGACATACTTTTAAAATTTAATATGCATCATTAACATTTTTCAACACATTCTTAAAATGACATAAAAAACACAATGAAGCAAGTTATAACTTGTAACATTTGCTGGTTTCCAAAATGTAAATGCCCATACTCAAAATTTAACAATCGGCTGTCAGGAGCTAGTATGAGTTGGCTAACAGCATACCCCTGCCATAGGACTAGAGGCATTCTTTTAATTTCTTGCAGAAAGAAAGAATGTATCTCTTTAAAAATCCATTCTATAATGAGGGTCATCTCAAAAATTATGCTCAAAACTTTCATTCCAAGACCTAGACACACATGTAAAAGTTTTGTGAGGCCCTTTTCCCAGACACATGGGATTAATTTTGAGAGACTTTCATGGTCTCTTTCTTTCCATCACCTGTGACATGTATTATGATTGTTTCAGTGTGCTTTCTGAGAGTTCCATAGGGTCATAGTGGTTTTCACTCCTCTTCAACTTCATCACCTTACCATCATCCTCCATAGAGTCATGAACATATGGTATCTAGAACAAGTGTCCTCTGAGGGACTTATGAGAAAGAATTTATTCACATCTAGAGAAAGAACTTTGGAAGTAGAAACACAGAAGAAAAACATATGATTGATCACATGGTTTGATGGATATATGATTGAGGATGTTGACTTTAAATGATCACTCTATTGCAAATATTAATAATATAGAAGTGGGTTTTGAACAATGATACATGTATAACCCAGTAGAATTACTTGTCAGCTCAGGGAGCAAGAAGGGAAGAGGGGACACAAAGAACATGAATCATGTAACCATGGAAAAATATTCTAAATTAATTAATTAATTAAATTCTAAAATAAAAATAAAAAATAAAACATGTGTCCTACCATCCCCCTTGACCCAGCAATACCCCTAGTAGGTCAGTATCCCAAAAAATCGAAGACAGGGGAAAGGGACCTATCTGTACCAAGAAAAAAGAAAAAGATGAAAGAAATCCACCAAAGGAAACAGATCCCTAAAAAAATTACAAAATTTCAAATAGGAAAATAACTCTCTTATAAAGGAAGTAAAAAGACTCAAATAAGAAAATATCTCTTTTTTGTGGTGGCAAAGAAGTGGAAACTGAAGGGACATTCAACAATTGGAGAATCACTGAATGAATTATGGTATGTGATTGTAATTGTGCCACAAGAAATGATGAACAAGAGGACCACAAAATAAAACAAAACCTGAAAAGAGTTATATGAAGTGAGATGCAAAGCAAAGTGAGAAGAACCAAGAGAATGCTGTACAAAGTAACAGCAATACTGCATGATGATCATCTGTGAATGACTTAACTAATATCAACAATTAAGATCCAGGATAAATCCAAAGGATTTATGACCAAAAAAAGGAGATAGACTGACATAAAAAGAAGTAATAGAAATTGAAAGCCTATTGAGGCATGCCATTCTTCACTTCATTTCTTCCATGAATTTTTGTCTAATAAAAGTGATATGTCTTCTTTCATAATATAATGAATATAGAAATATATCCTATAATATACACATATTTATTATACTTCAAAATATTAATTACATATGTTATGTATATATGTGTTATTAGTAATATTATAAAACATAGAACCTCCCATCAGGGGGAGGAGGGAGTGGGAGTGGAAGTGAAAGAATGAACATGGATTATAAAATGTCAAAAAACAGTTGTTGAAAATAGTATTAAAAACCCCAACACTTGCAACACCATTGGGAGCTAGCAACTGAGAAGTGGAATCCTCCCAAATCTACTGTGTGTGGCACCCATGGGAACCAAGGAATAGTATTCTCTCCATCCTAGAAGAGGAGCTAGGTTTAAACATATAGGCAAGATTATAAAAAGCACCCCCATGTCCCAAAATGAGCAAGAGACACAAAAAGGGCCTGAACTTGGAAGGCTATTTGAACAGAAGGGAAGATAAAAATTTAAACTTAGAACTTATAGCAATGCAAAAAATGAAAATGTATGACCTTCAAATGCAAATATGATCTTAAGGATGTTGGGCTCAAAATGAACTCCTAGAATAGTTCCAAAAGAGGATCAGAAAAAAGAGACTTAGAAGAAAAATTAGAAAAGAAAATGATAAAAAATCAAAAACTTAGAGTAAAATCCACTAAAGAAAACTGATTCCTCAAAAAAGAAATACAAAATCTCAAATAGGGGAAAAAATACTCTAAAAGAGGGAACACAAAGGCTCAAAGAAGAAAATGGCTTCCTAAAAATTAGAATTAGACAAATGCAAGCTAATAACTCCAAAAGATATCAGAAAACAAAAGAAATTTAAAAGAATAAACATATAGAAGACAAGCTGAAATATCACACTGGAAAAAAAAAACTGGTTTGGAAAATAGATTCAGGAGAGATAATCTATGAGTTAATGCATGATAAAAAAGAGCCTGGAAACCATATTGTTAGAAATTATCAGGGAGAACTGCCCTAATATTCTTGGACAAGAGGGGGAAGTAGGACTTGAAAGAATCCATCAATCAGCACAAGAAAGAGATCCCAAATTTAACAATCCCAGGGCTATTATAGACAAATTCAAGAATTCCTAGGCCACAAAGAAAATACTGCAAGCAGTCATAAAAACAAAAAAGTCCAAGTATTATGGAACCACAGTCAGAACTACACAGGAACGAGGAACTTCTACATTAAAGAACTCAAAGTTGTGGAATCTGATATTACACAAAACAAAAATAACCTAGACTACAACCAATAATCATTGATGTAGTGAAACTGAGTATAATACTCCAGGGAAAGAAACACACATTTAATGAAATAGAAGATTTCCAGGCATTCCTGATGAAACAACAATAGCTGAAGAGAAAATTCAATTATCATATTCAGCATTCAAGGGAAGTGTAAAAAGAAAAAACACAAAGTACTCAATGGCTGTTAAACTGATCACACTGGAAAGGATTAATTAGGAAACAAGTTATATATGATATAAGAAGCACTTAAAGTACCTAAGATACTTATGACAATTAAGGAAATGATGGAGTTAAACTAAATTCCTACATAAGGTAATAACTAAGATACTGAATATATCTATTATACTTGAAGTACCTAAGGTACCTAAATTTCTAAAGATACTTAATGTATAGAAGAAACTTAAGAACTCCATCACTATTAAGGGATTGAAAAGGCAAAGAAATACAAAGACAGAAAGCAGAGGGTAAGTTGAGAGAGATCAGATGACATCCAAAAACAAATAACAATAACAAACAAATCAAAATCAAGCATTAAGAAAGATGAATACACTTATAAAATACAAAAGGAGAAAAAATTAGAGTAAATAATCAAACATGAGGATGCATTTAAGAATAAATACAGTGGAAGGGAAGATAGGGGGTAGTGGACAATTCTTGAACCTTAGTCATCAAAACTAATGCAAAATTGGAACAATATCTGCATGTGGTTATCTATAAAAACCCATTTTACCATATAGGGAAGAAAAAAGGAGAGCGGGAATAGACTAAAGGGAGAGAGAAATTGAGGAGGTGGTAGTCAGCAAAAAAAATATTTATGACCAAGGAAAAGCTGAATGGAAAGGAAGAGAAGGATAAATAGGGGGAAAATAAGATGTAGGGAAATACAATTAATAGTCATAACTATAGAAGTGAATGGAATGAATTCATCCCTAAAATGGAAATGGATAGCAAATTGGATTAAAAGCCAGAATTCCACAGTATGCTATCTAAAAGAAACATATTTACAGCAAGGAGACAACCACAGAGAAAAAGTAAATGGCTAGAACAGACTACTATGTTTTGGCCAGAGTTAAAAATGTAAAGGTTGTAATTATGATTTCAGACTGATTATAATGGAATACTATTGTGCTATGAAAAATGACAAACAAGATTATCATAAAAAAGCTAAAAAAAAGTTGTATGAAATGATGCCAAGCTGAAGTAAACAGTACCAGGAGAACATTGTACATGGTAACAACAAAGAAGTATGATGATCAACTGTGAAAGACAACTCTTATGAACAATGAAAGGATCTGATACAACTCTAAGAAACTCATGACAAATAAGGATATCCATTGCTATAGAAAGAATTGATGAAGTCTGAATTCAGATTGAAAAAAAATCTTCAATTTATTTCCTTCATGAATTTTTCTCTAGTGTGAGCAATATGTAACTTTCATAACATGATAAGCATGGAAATATGTATTATATAAGAACATATGTACGACCTATATCATATTCCCTGCCATCTTGGGGATATGTGTCTTCTTTCACAACATGATAAATATATAATTCACATATATGTATTATACTTAATGAAGCTAATTATCTAGTATTATAAGTGTATGTATGTTATTATTAGTAAAATTATAATACATAATACCTGCCATCTTGGGGAAGAGGCAGGGTAGGAGGGAGGGAGAGAACATAGATAGTAAAATGTCAGACAATTATTGAAAATTGCAACACTGTGTAATCTTGAGAAAAATAACTTTTTTAAAAAAGAAAGAAAATTGTATTAATATGTAATCTGTAAAAAATAAAATAAACAATGTGCCATGTTTTTGCCTAAGAAAGATTGAGTTCAAAATGGACATCTCCAGGCTTGGAAGTGACCTCATTATGAATTAATGTCCTGAAGGATTGAGTCCAGTGAGAAAAACTGATTCCTAATATGGCAGGAGCAAGCTTATAGGAAGGAAGGAGTTCTAGATAACTATTTCAATGCTTTTGGGAAGAGTAGCTATCAAACAAGAAGACTGGACTAAGACTGGCCATTTTACCAGAAGACGGATAAGATAGCAAGATTTGTTCAACCAATGTAAAGCTAAGATAAAATGAAAAATATTGGTTGACCTGCAATTGCTGTACATTCTGATGATGTTTATGTAATAGCTTCAAATTATTGATATAATAGTGATGTTGTTATTGAATCCCATTGATAGTACATCTGATATGATTTTGTTAATTTTTTTTTATTAGTGACCTATATTTAGCATTTCTTTTGTATGTGGGAACAACTTTCCTATCTCATTCTTTTTGTACCTTTTTGAATCATTTTGTACATTGAATACACATTTTCATTGTCCTCTTGTTTGAATCTGCCCATAAAGGAAATAATTCTGGAACACCTGTCTGGGAGACTTAAACAGTTCATGAGTAATGGAAATCTAGCCCACTCTTTTCAGAGATCGGGCTCTCCTGGACAGGACTGGGCCCAGTCCAAACTGCATGCTTGAATATACAAAAGGGAGTAACAGAGTGCTCCAGAAATCATGAGGTTAGCAGCGTTTCTCAAAGTTAGGATCTGTTATTGATTCATTCCTGATAAAAGAATGGCCCACTTCCTTTTTCACTTAGAGATGTATTTAATTAAGCCTTTATTTAAACAACAACAAAAAAAGGTATTTAAAAAAAGCAGCACAACCAAACTAACCAAGTAATGAAATTTGATAATATATATTATGTTTCAACCTTCACAGTTCTCCACCATTACAAAGACAATAAGGAGTTTCACTACTACTTTTATGTTCTTGATTAAACTCAGTCATTATAATTAGGTAGCATTTAATTTTCTTTTGTTATTGTGCATTTTTTTACATTGTTTAGTCGCAGCTGATTCTGTTTCCTTTATTTTGCTTTCTTCTTTCCTGCTCCTCTAAATTCTTTTTTGAGAATATCTTTCCTCTCAATTCCATAGCAAAGTCTTCTTTGGCAATATATAAGACCCCATTTGAAATAACCACGGATTTAGTGATCTGAAATGGTAATTCTTTTAGGGTTGTGTTGGTCCATGATTTGAAGTCTCAAATCATCTGGACTATCTTATTACTTGTGTCATTAAAGACACTGTATGGAGGGACAACCTGATCACTTCTCATATCATTTCTATTTAGTTATTCAATCAAGAGACAATAATAATATAACGATGGAAACTAGAATATGTTAGAATTAAGCCATTTAAAAACAGGAATTCAGGTTCTTAGAATCTTCCAGTGTCTGGATCTAGTTAAATCCTGAGTTGCTTTCTAAACAGTAACTTCAGCATCTTAATTTACTTATTCTTTTTTATCCTTTCTTCCTTTCTTTTCCTTGACAATATATTCATGATTTAGCATTTCAAAAATACACAGGAAATAGTCTTTGTAACAGTGACCAGTTTTAGAAGAGTGAAAACTAAATTGTGTTTGAGGAAGAACAAAAAGTGATAAATGGGCTTCAAATTTTCAAATAGCCTACAAAACCTATAATTAAAGGAATATTTTTGGAAATGCCTCTCTAAATAAAATTTTATCTCTATCATTTAAGAAATTTCGTATATATCAACTGACTTTTATGAGAAAGTGGATGGTGTACGATTTGTATGAAAGCCTAAAAACATTAAGCTGCTGATAAGAAGTTTTTTTGTACTAACTTATAGTCAGAGAAGCCATTAAAGGTAATATTAGTAATGAAAGAAATGCTTTTTGGGGAATCTTTGTTCTATGCATTCATGAAGTCTGTTTAGTAGGAATGATTTTACTTCCATTAAATAATATTTAATATCATATTTCTAGGCTACCCATTTATGATGAGAGGACAGCATCATATTGAAAAGGCTTGTGAATTCTTCATCAATTTGTATGTTCTTGTTTATTACCTTTTTAGGCAACACTAAGTGTGTCATAATTTCTAGCAATTAGAAAACATACAAAATTAACAGAATGTTTCATCTATATCAAGTATGTAATATGAAGTGAGTGAACTCTTCAGAACTAAATTTTTAAAAGGCACAAGAATTACAGAAAAAAAGATCTATGGATCAAAGTGGACCACAACAATGTTAGAAATGAAGAAATGTTATTAAAGTAGTCCTGTTTGGGGCTAGAGATTTTTTTTAATTGTGATAAAGTTTAAAAGAGTCAAGCCATTAAAATGATGAAAGGGATGGAAAATAAAATTAGAAATTTAGTTAAACATCCATTACCTTTATTTTCCCATTGTTGATCAACTTCATGAAATTTTGTAATCTGGCTTTTGCACATATTATTCTTCTGAAAGTGCTCTCTTAAGTCACTAATGATCTCTGTAAAAAAATTTTATTGGGGCAGCTGGATAGCTCAGTGGATTGAGAGCCAGGCTCAAATCTGGTCTTAGATACTTCCCAGCTGTGTGACCCTAGGCAAGTCACTTGACCCCCATTGCCCACCCTTACCACTCTTCCACCTATCAGCCAATACACAGAAGTTAAGGGTTAAAAAAAAAAAAGATTTTATTGACTTTTTGCAAGCAATGCCAATCTATGACATGATCTTTTCTTTCAAAGTATGCAACACTCAGTACCTATAGTCTCTTTATTGATAATAGGAGATATATAATTTCTTTATCTGTCATCAGGGATAATAATATCCCTGATGGTGGATTTTGTGGAGAATATACTATTTTGTGCCATATTTGTCATTATATTTCTTTTTCTGCATTACACAGAATCAATAGAATATCTCCTTCATTATCTCTCTTCTCCCAATCACTTAATAGTTCCAAAAGAAAACAAACAGTACTTCTGATTATTCTAGGAACTCATCTATTTCTCTATTTTCTATCTCATAAGGCACATAGCAGGAGCTTAACAGATGTTAATATATATATATATATGTTCAGTCAGTTTTACATATAATATGCTGTCTTATATGATATTGTTTAAATCAGTGGTTCCCAAACTTTTTTGGCCTACTGCCCCCTTTCCAGAAAAAAATATTACTTAGCACCCTTGAAAATTAATTTTTTTTTAATTTTAATAGCAATTAATAGGAAAGATAAATGCACCTGTGGCCATCACCACTCTCCTGGATCACTGCAGCACCCACCAGGGGGCGCTGGTGCCCACTTTGGGAATCACTGGTTTAAATGGTATTATAAAAAATTTTTTAATAGTTTAAGCATTCTTTTTCTTTTTCTACAAATGTGTCCTTTATGTCTATATGACCTACTAAATCTTAACCCTTTCTTTGTCCAACAATGTATATCTCATTCTACATATTTGCTCCATTACCTTTCTTTAAATGGGTAACATTCTTTATCATAGTTCTTTTAGCATCACCTTTAAACAATATGTTGGTTAGAACTCCTGAGTTTTTTAAATTGTTCATTTTTACATTGTCATAGTATGAATTATTCCATTGGTGAAGGTAAATGTTTTGCCCTACATAAGGAATGTTAAAGAAAGGCAAGAGCTCAAGTGTTGTCAATTCTACCTATTTCAGGCCTCCTCAAGGGCAGTCTTCATGGGACTGGTCAATCTTCAAGTCTTCTTTGACTATGGAGTCTCCACCATGGCTTCTGAGTTTGAAAGAAAAGATGGAAGCATCCAATCCCCTTTAAGTTTGTAAAGGAAAAAAACTCTAGGAAGATGATTAGGCAAGTGTCCATAAACAGAACATGCCACTCAAGATTCTCTGAGGAGTTTTCCCTTGGTTAATATCCAGGATTCTATCTTTTAATTAAACTAGGTTACCTCACCACCAATAGGAAAGCTCCATCATTATGTATTATCTGATATATATTCTCTTTTATGTATACTATCTCTGATTCCTGTTTTCTTGCATCTGAATAAATGGTTTTCTTTGTTATTTGTTATTTGTGTTCACTGTGAAACTGTTATTTGGAACAAAAGGGGTGAAGCTTGGTATTTTCTTTTTTTTTTATTAGAAATGATAAAACAATCAAAAGTTAGGTGAAACCTGATCATATCCCTTAGATAAACAATACTGAAGAGAGCAGATAGATATTCTTCTAGTCCAGCAATCTCTTTTGCTGAGGAGAGCAGAGTGGTAGCCTTTGGTCCCAATATCTTGCTTTCCCTTCTGCCAGTAACGAAAGAATCTCTTTGAGAAGGTAGAGTGAGAAGAGGATAGAAATGTCTATTCTGCCTCCTTTCAAGCCATACAGGAACAAGCCCTTGGAAAATGTGAATCATCCTACACATGAATGTCACACTCTTTCTCTATAGTACTGTTAAATTTCATCTTTACCTTTTAATTACAAAAAAATGAAATTTTACTTTTGCCCATAATTTTCAAGGATTCAGGACACTCTATACATTACTAAAATAAACCTTGGGATTCAAAAATAAACAATACTTAAAGGATGTATTGTAGTAGTAAGAGCACTGGACTAGAGTCAGAAAGACTTGACTTTGAATCCTCCCTCAAGCCCTTCTAGTTATTTGATCATGGGTGAGCCACTTAATCTCTCAGTCTCAGTTTCATATTTTGATAAACAAGGATAACCATAGCATTTACCTTATAGTATTGTTGTGAGGTCAAACAGTATAAAGAGCTTTGTAAGTTTGAAAGCATTATGTAAATACTAGGTATGATTGTTGTGGTGATGGTATTGGTGGTGGTTGTTTCTCACAGTAAGTCCATTTTTCTATGCAAATTTACTATAGATATACTCTTTAAATTGCCCTGTACCCTCATATTTCAGAATGCCTGTACTCCATGAAGTATCTCCAAGTGGGGCTTTCTAATTTCTCTTGATTTTTAAATCTTAAATTGTTAAGATTATCACCTAGAGCAGTGATGCGCAAACTACAGCCTTGGGGCCAGATGAGGCCCCCTGAAATGTCCTATCCGGTTGTGCAACATTATTCCTAATCTGAGGAATACAATGAGTAGGATACAATACGATGAAATTTAAAAAGCTTTGCCTTAGAAACAGATTGACAGATGAGCATTTCTTTTCCTTTGTCTCCCTCTTTAAAAAGTTTGCCCATCACTGACCTAGAGGAAACATTTGGCAGTAGCCTACAGGTCTTTAAAGGTATCAGATAAGGAATTAAGTTATTCATAAAATTTTCCCCTTTCTAACACAATGACAAATGTGGAATAATTGATGATATCTGGCTATCTCAATAGCAAAACCTCTACTAGTGTGATATAAGGAATGATAAACTGGGTGATTTCTTTAAGAACTGGAAAGACCTAAATCAAATGATTCAGAGTGAAATAAAAAGAATCTGGGGAACATTATACATAGTAACTAAAACATGGTGGGATGATCAAATGTAAAAGACTGCTTCTAATAGCAATACAATGATCCAAGATGATCCTGAGGGACTTATGAGAAAGAACTGTGGCAATAGAAATGCAGAATATATATATATATATACATATATATATGTTTTATAACTTGTTTATATGGGTATATTATTTGGGGTTTTGGTTTAAAAGATTACACTATTACATAAATGAATAATACGGAAGTAGGTTTTGAGTAATAATACATATATAATCAAGTGAAATTGCTTGTCAAGACCAGGAGGGGGAATGAAGAGGGGAGGGAGACAACAGGAATCATGTAACCATGGAAAGAATTTTTTTTTAATCAAATAGAAGGTATTTAATAAATGTTTGTCAACTGCCAAAAAAATCAATAGCAAAACCCCTTTGGATGAAAAAAAATGAGAGAGAAATATTTGACAAATAATTTCTGAGTCTTAAATTTCCATAACAATAGTATCTACATAATATACAGTAGGTATTTCCATTTTTTTTTTCCACAGAGATTTTTTCCCTTTTTCTGAAAAGGTAAAAATAAGATGCTTGACTTCTCCCCAACCCATGTCCCCAGAAAGAAAATGAAAAAATAAACTAAAAAATTCCCTGTGTTTCTCTGGCTTGTCTTATTGAAGAGGTCTTTCTTTGCTCTCAATTTACCTCTTTAAAAAGGAAAATAATTTGGACATATAACAAAAGAGATTCATACTCAGAAGCCTTTTCATTTGTAGTTGCTACTTTACAAAAAGCGAAATATGTTATCTGCTAAATATTGTATCAATTAATATTCTGAACATATATACACTTCATTTTTCATATGACTTTTGTTAGGGAAAAATGCCTAGTATTAAAAGGAAGGATAAATATGTGTATGTATAGAGTTCTTTATATGCCACCTCACTCCACATCTTCCAGTATCTGTTTCAATTTCTGAAACTGATCTAGTCTTCCCACCCAGCTAGGTAGTACATTGGTTAGAGCACTGGAATTAGAAAGACTTGTGTTTGAATTTTGTCTTAGATATTTACTAGCTCTATGACCTTGGAAAGTCACTTAACATCTGTTTGCCTCAGTTTCCCCAACAGTAAACTAAGGACAATAATATCTCCCAGGGTTATTGTGAGGATCAAATAAGCTAATATTTTTAAACTGTTCAGTATAGTGCCTGTTGTATAATAGGGGCTTCATAAATGCATTAAGTTCTTATTTCTTCACCATTCCTAATAATTGTACAGAAGTTAGTGAATCTATCCAGGTGCCCATCCTCCCAGTACCCTTCTCTCCCATAATTTCTCTCCTGGATGTGGGCAGATATCAAAATTCTCTCATAGATTTTCTCAAAAATGTGTATAGGCTTGTTTTGTATATGATGTGATTTTTATCTAAATAGAAAATGATCACGGGGATGGAGTGATGGTGATGATATATATCTAGGGTAGAGATTTTTTAATGGTACCATTAAAACTCATTTTAAAAATGATGTGAAAGAAATAATCCAGAGGCGATGCATTTGAGTGGGAAAGCCTCCTGGACATAGATGCTACAAATCTGCTTTGGGCAGATGGAAACCTGAGGATTTTGTTATGGTTCATATGTTGCCAGTGCCCTTGGTTCCACTGTAAATCCTGAGAGAGATTAGAGAGAAGAATTTACACCAAATGTTTTGCCTTCACAGATGACCAATCAGCCACACAAGAGAAAATAAACTTCCTTTTCAAGAAGCCATATATCAAGATGAACTTGATTCTAAGGATAAGACCACACTAGAAGAAGTTACCAAGGAAGGGAGAGAATCACAGTCCCTGGTGATCTTTATATAGGTAGACTGCCATCTGTCTTTGATGTTTTACTTTTAGACTTGCCGGGTACACATTCCTGAAAATGATCACTTCATAAAATTTCTTCCAGATTTAGTTTTCTATGATTTATGTGGTATTTAACTTTAGTAACTTAATGAACAATGAAAATATGACCAAAATGAAGACATGTCATATGCTCTGGGGGATAATAGTGCTTAAGTGTAAAATTGGCAAAGAAAAATGTGCCTGTGGCATTCTGCTGAGGCTTGAAAGAAACATATCACTTGAAAAAAATTCCTTATACCACACACAGTGCATGTTTTATTTCTGACATACATGGCCCCTCTTTCCAATCATTAAAACCATATTTTGTGTCTTATTTCTTTAGGAAACATTCAGTTTTTAAAAAAAGACGCCTTTATCTGCTTTCCCCGGTATATAATTAGTACTAACAAGATAATAATGAGCAAATGTGCATCAGATTATTATTCATTCTAATACTTATTGTCAAGGAAATAAATTTGATTTTAAAGAGTTTTTCTTGATACTTACTTCATTTCAAGAAGGACTAGCACTTCTAGTATGAAGACCTACCAAGCCCTTTTCAGGGCTGTTCATTTATATTTGCTGTTCACCAAACTGTCTCTCACCTGTGGCTATAAGAAGCTGTCATATTTAGTGGTCACACCTCAGGATACCATCTCAATAGATTGAGGGTAAGCAGCAGACCTCAAATCTATCAGTAAATTAGGGGGATATCTACACCAACCATGTAGATGAGGAAAAACTTGTTCCAGTAGCCATGAAGGTGGCTTCGATATGCTCAGTGAAGTGCTTAGAGCTTGGTGAGACATCAGAGAAGCCAGTCACCTACTGTATCCCAGGCCCTCACCAATCTTCCTGACTTAATGTCTTGTCACTAGGCTTCAACGATTCTGGAAGAGAGATTGTGAGGGTTATAAATTTGGGCAACTCTACTTCAATTAAATCTAATTCATGAACAAGTCAAGACATCATCCTCTGATGTCATTGGTCCTCTTCAAAAATGAAGGGCAAAAACATCTGTAGTCTGTATGTGATAGACATAAACACATAACTAATGTACATAAGTATATACCACTATAAAAACGTGTGTGTATATGTGTGTATGTGTGTATGTGTGTGAGAGACAGACAGACAGAGAGAGAAAATGAGAGAGAAAGAGAGAGACAGAGAGAAAGTGAGAGAGAGAGAGAGAGAGAGAGAGAGAGAGAGACAGAGACAGAGACAGAGACAGAGACAGAGACAGAGAGACAGAGAGTTCAAAAGAACTAAAATTCTGAACCCAAAGTTCAATAGAAAGATCCACGGAAAGTGTGGCGTATAACAGTGATTTGCATGTAAAAAATGCAACAAAATAGAGGCAACTCTGAATGACCAAAAAAGAGATGGGTAAATTGTACTTTAATAGAATTTGAGCTAGGAGGGATCATAGAGGCTATCTAATTCAATTGCTTTATTTTACAAATGAGGAGGACCTGAGGTTCAGAGAGATTAAATGATTTGCCTAATGTCACAGAATAATTAACACAGGCAGGATTTAAACACAAGTTATATAGGAAAAATGAGAAGCAATAGGATAAATAAGCAATACACCAACATGCCCAAGAACGTAAAAAAGAATGAGAGAAATTCTTTTAGAAAATTAGATTGGGCCTCTGTGGAAGAAATTTTGGATGAGGCTAGTTAGGTGGCTCAGTGGGTTGAGGGCCAGAACGAGAGATGTTAGATCTCAAGTTCAAATCTGGCCTCAGACACTTCCTAAATGTGAGACCCTAGGCTTCTTCCTGAGAGTACAGACTATAAATATCTATATGAATAACACTGGAACGCTGTAATCAACTGAATCAATATTTTATCCTACATAAACATCCCTTCCCTGCATTTAACATTTCTCTCTTAGAGTAGCTAAATTAATGTATCATTGTTTATTATTTGAAGGATTATGGACATCTCATTTGTTCCACTTCTGGACCTGAACAACCTGGGTACTAGTCTGAGACAATGCCATACTATTAGATCTTTACAGTTTATAGTTTTGAAGGTAGATAAGAGTAAGAAGAGTAAGGGGCAGCTGTAAGCCTTCTTTCTTAGAATTCACTGGGCAACTGGATAGCTCAGTGGATTGAGAGCCAGGCCTAGAGATGGGAGGTCTTAGGTTGAAATCTGACCTCGGACACTTTCCAGCTGTGTGACCCTGGGCAAGTCACTTGACCCCCCCATTGCCTACCCTTACCACTCTTCTGCCTTGGAGCCAATACCCAGTATTGGAAGGTAATGGTTTAAAAAAAAAATTCACTTAAGCCTCCCATCAAACTCTTATCAGTATCAGAGTAAAGTCTAAATATTAGATGATGGCATCAATAAAAGTTCAAGCTATGCCAATTTCATTCACACAGTATATGGAAATACATTTGGGTCATTGAGCATTTTATATATATATATATATATATATATATATATATATATATATATATATACACACACATGTATGTGTGTATGTGAGTATGTATATCATCTTAATTGTCAATATTCTACTCTATACACACATTATTATATACACACATAATATAGGCTAGAATAATTTTATAGCCAAATTATGTATATATATGTAATTTATATATTTTATACAAATATTGTATACATATTTACACACATCAATGGATATATTTTCCTAGCCCTAAGTATTCTGCACTGTGGGAATTGCTGATGTGAAACTGATTAGAGTGGCATCTCCTAAAAAACATATAATTATAAAGATCTACCTAGAAGAATGAGACATTCAGGGGTTTGCCCTAATGTCATATAGCTAGCATACGTCATGGATAGGGCTCAGCTAAGTCTTCCTGACACCAAGGCTGGTCCTCAATATTCTGTTTCACAAACTATTTGCCATGGTCCTGTACACAGGTGTCCAACAGACTAGTTGAGAGATGCCTGAACAAATTTAATAGTAATAAGGAAACATTTTAAAAACTAAAGAAGATAAAATAGAACATAGATAATGTTAATGTAACTTTTTTTAAGTCAACCTGCAGCTAGCTCACAGGAATCCTTATGAATGGTTTAATATTAGCCCCTTTCTATACAAGTTTGACATTCTTGGTCTAGTACCTATTTTAAATACTTCAAAGTAACAATCCTATCATTTTGGATATTCCTGTCTATCAATATAGTTAGCTACCAATCCTATATTTCTCTCGATCATGTCTTTTATAAGTTTGTCTCATAAAGTCTAACAAATTTGATAAGGTCTTTCTGAATTTCTCTTAACACTGTAGATACCAAAGAAGTTCTTGGGCTATTTCCTGGCTATTCTTTATATTCCATGAGCAGCCAATTCTAATTAATATGAATTTGGATTAGTACAATTTATCAGATAATTTTCTTTTAGGATGATATGAAAATATTTTTTAAAATTAGATGGATAATGGATATGGTTTATAAAAATTAATTTTCTCATATAATTCCCACAATGTTACAGTATATTTTTTAAATGACATGATTGATAAGACATGGCTGAAAAGTAAAGTGTTTGATTCCAGTCATAACTGATACTGTTTGCACTAAATAGTTAATAAACATAAATCACAAATAATGGTAAAATAACTTTCACATAGCACTATAACATTTGTGATTTCAACTTCACAAACATTCCTCTAAGGCAGGGTTTTTTTTTATTGTTGTTCACTCACTTTTAATCATGTCTAATTTCTCATTTTAGATAAAGAGTAGATAAACAGTTTTCATTTGCTGATGACAGGATGATATATTCATAAATTTCTACATAATCATCAAAAAAGCTAAATGCAACAATTAATAGATTTAGCAAAACTATAAAAATGGGAAAACTACTTAAACTAATTTATATATTTAGTGCAATTCTGATAGGGGATACTTTACTTAGCAAGACAAAATAATGACAATATTCACTTGAAGGGATAAATGATCTAGAATTTCAAAGGGCATAATAAAAATAAACAGTGAGACTAAAAGAGCATTGTAGCTATTGGAAATCAAATTTTACCATAAATAAGTAAGTAATCATCAAGAATATTTGTGACAAGTTAAAAATAAAAGAATAGAATAGTTGAACAGAAAATAAATTTAATAGCATAATTTGATGAAGAACATTCTATTTGACAGGCACTTCTGGGAAAACTAAAACCTATTTGGCATGAATTATATTTGGAAAATTAACTGATTTCTAGCATATAACACAATAGTCTACAGACATGGGACATGTATACCAAAGGATATAACATTTTTTTTAAACCCTTGTACTTCGGTGTATTGTCTCATAGGTGGAAGATTGGTAAGGGTGGGCAATGGGGGTCAAGTGACTTGCCCAGGGTCACACAGCTGGGAAGTGGCTGAGGCCCGGTTTGAACCTAGGACCTCCTGTCTCTAGGCCTGACTCTCACTCCACTGAGCTACCCAGCTGCCCCCGGATATAACATTTTTTAATGTAAGAGAGTCAGTTGATATACTATTCTCAGCTATGTCTAGAATGAGCATTCTTAACCAAATAAGAGAAATGAATGATCAAAAATGATGAAATAAAATAATTTTCATTTTATGAAATTGAATACCTTGGCATGAGAATGTCTGCAACTAGAATAAGAAATTAATTAAATGATTAGTGGAGGGGTGGTATGGAATCCTTGCATGAAATATTTCTGATAAGATTCTCACAGATAAGTTATATAGTGAACTTAAAAATAAAGGACCAAAAGCTATTGTCAATGTCAGTGGTAAAAGATTATGATCAAAAAACGCTGAAATGAATTTTAGTCTATTAGTCAATCATTCAACAAACACTTATTGAGCACCTATTATGAATCAGACCCTATGGTAAGTGCTAAAGATACAAAGAAAGACAGAAGCTCACTCAGAAGAGCTCACAACCTAAAGAAATTGTAACATCCATATAAAAGATTGCTTCAATCCACTATAACAGAGAGAAATTCAAAGCAAAAGAAAACAAAACAAAACAAAACACACAAAAACCTGAGGCTTCACCTTCTATATAACAAATTAATAAAGACAGGAAAAAAACTAGAAATAATCAGTGATAGAACTTGTGGAAGATAAGCTGATAGATGCAAAAATAAGCAAAGTAAATAAAAATTAGCATCTATTTAGTGACTGAGACCATATTTTTTGCTACAAAGGAGACTATTGGGAATATAAAACTAGTCCCTTCTTTTGGAACATTTATAATCTAAGAACCTTAAAATATATGTAAATTTAAACTAGTTGGATATATTTTTGCCTTTTTAAAAATATTATTCAAATGCAACATGGCAAATCTGTAAATATTATTTTTTATGCATAAGAAATATATTAACCTTAAATTCAATATCAAATGAAATACCTGAAGAATACATACTAAATGTTTAATTCTCTTAGTATGTATGAACCCAAGAAAAGCAGCCCATTGTTTTGTTTTATTTGGTTTTGGGTTTTGCACGGGGTGGTAGGAAATCTGTCAATATAATTTACTGCCCCAGAATTCAGATGACAAAATTAACCTACAAACAACTGTGATACAATTGTTCAAAACAAATTCTGCAGTATAATCCACAAAAGATATGGTAAAATAAATTTTCTACCCAAAATAACTTAGAAAGTAAACACAAAAGATCTACTGCCCTGAGGTAGAAGTAGAGAGTAAAGCCACATGCCAAGACAGACCCAACTCCTGCAACAAGTTTTGGAGACTATTGAATCAGCAGCAAAGGCTTCCAAAGCTATCAGACACCAGTGGTAAGGAGTGGGGGACTGACAACTGCTCAGAAGGAGATTACAGGGGTCCCTTGCAGCTCTGAGTAAAAAACTCGTTTTGCATTAACCATATGCAGATCCAGGTCATAGTCTTAGGTCATAATCTCAAGGTAAAAAGTTCCACTAGCACACACCAGTCTTTGTGGCCTCATCGGAACAGGGGATCCTGGTCACAGTTCCAAGGTGGAAAAGATTGCTTGTGATTGCTCATAGACAAGAGCATAGGCCAGGAAACTAGTAAACACACCTCTGCTTGGATTATACCATGTTAGCAGAAGTGAAAACTTATATATCCCAAGAGCTATCCCTGAAGGCAAATGCAAAAAGAACTTGAACCTTGGAACACTGTTCTCTTCACAACAGAAACAAAGCACAATTTTAACAGCTGCTTTTTTTTAAAGTTAAAAGAAAAGAAAAAGGCTAGAAAATGAGGAATCAAAAACAAAAAAAGAAACTCAATATAGAAAGTTATTTTGGTGACAGGGAAGACCAAAACACAAACTCAGAAGATAAGAAAGTCAATATTGCTGTATCCAAAACCTCCACAAAAAATATGAATTGTTCTCAAGGCCAGAAACAATTAATGGAGGAATTCAAAAAGGATTTTAAAAATCAAATAGTAATGGTAGAAGAAAAATTGAGAAAACTGATGCTAGTGACACAGGAAAATCATGAAAAAAGTATAAATAGCTTAATAAAAAGCACATAAAATACTAAACAAAATACCTTAAAAACAGAATAGGACAATTTGTAAAAAAAGATATAAAAGTTAATTGAAGAGAACTCTTTAAAATGCAGAATCGGCCATATGGTAAAAAGAGTTACTGTAGGAAAGAACTCTTTAAAAAGAATCATTGACCAAATGTATAAAGAAGGTACAATACCACAATGAAGAAAATAATTTCTTAAAGATTATAATTAGAAAAGTGGAAGCTAATGAGTAAAAGAGACATCAAGGAACTATCAAGGTCAAAAACATAAAAATGGAAGACAATGTGAAATATCTCATTGGAAAAAACTTGAAAAGGAAATTCCAGAAGAGATGATCTGGGACTTATTGGACTACCTGAAAACCATGATTAAGAAAAAAGCTTATATTTCATCTTCAAGATATTATCAAGGAAAACTGCATGAATGTTGGAGAATCAGAAGGTAAAACAGACATTGAGGAATATACCAATCACCTCCTGAACAAGATCCCCAAAAGATAACTTTTAGAAATATTATAGTCAAATTCCTGAACTCCCAGCTCAAGGAGAAAATATTTCAAACAACAACAAAAAAGAAGCAATTCAAATATCATAGAGCCACAGTCAGAATACCACAAGATTTAGCAGGTTCAATATTAAAGGACGAGAGGACCTGGAATATGATATTATAGTGGGCAAAAGAGGTAGAATTTCAAAAAGAATCATTTATCCAGAAAAAAATGATTTTCAGAGGAAAAAATATATTCAATGAAAGAGAGGAATTTCAAACATTCCTGATGAAAAGGCTAGAGTTAAATGGAAATTTTGACTCCCAAATGGAGAAGTATAAAAAGGTAAGCAGGAAAAAAACTCAAAAGACATTGAATTAAGTTATATTTCATACATAGCTCCATGGGAAGATGATTCTTATAACCCTAAAAACTTTATCACTTATAGGACAGTGAGAAGTTGCATACACACATATAAAGAGGGCACGTGCATGAGTTGAATATGATGGAACAATATCTAAAAGAAATAAAATGAAGATATGAGAAAGAGAAATGTCTTGGGAGGGAGGAAGGGGAAAACTGAATGGAATGAATTACTTCACATAAACAAGGCATGAAAGAGATTTCACAAGGGAATAGTAGGGGGAATAGAATAGAAAGTAACACATTGTGACCAAAATGGCAAAAAACAATTTATACTATGCCCATAGAGTTATTAAACTGTCCATATCTTCTAATCACACAGTACCATTACTAGGTCTATATCCCAAAGAGATAAAAAATAAAAAGGACTCTTAAAAAAATTCATAGCAGCTCTTTGAGGTAGCAAAGAATTGGAAATTGATGAGATGCATGAACATGAACACACACACACACACACACACACAGAGTTCTTATTGGACTGGACTTGTGATTTTATTCATTGAGGGAATTCCATTTTTAGGAATTCCCTCAACCAGTGAAGATCAGAATACCTTCTGCAATTAACTGTGTTAGAGAATTGCCAGGAGGCACTGAAAGATTAATATGACCAGTGTCACACAGCCACTATGTGACAAAGGCGAGATTTTAACCTAGTTCTTTACTGCTGTCAGTTTTTCTTCAACTACATTTGTTCTTGAAATACATGCTAGCATTCCACCCAAACTACAGAATATTAGCATAAACAAAAAAGCTGAAAATATGTCCAGAACTGTTTGTACCAGCCTCATTTGTTTATTATTTATTTAATTTAAAAAATTAAATGTTATTTGTTCTTCAATGAATTGATTTAAAGTAATATTATGTCACTAAAAATAATATATTTTTCTGACATTAAGATGCTCTTGCCCTACTAGTTACAATGGAAATAAAGATTTTGCATGCAAGCAACAACATAAATGACTTTAAGTGATAGAGAAAAACATGGTAAAGAAGGGGAAGCATCAAAACAGTTTTTAAATAATAAAAACTATTTTGATATTCTCAAAGAAATGAAAGAAGCTTATGAATAGTGCTCAGTCCTTATGAATCTGTAGTCACTAGCTAAGATTACTTGTGGTCTTAAACAGCCTTTCTTCAATTGAGCTGTACAATCTGATGGTGCAAGAGTCACGAGGCTTGATCGTTGATCCTTCTGGGATCTAAGAGCTGGAAATAATATCCTTCTAGTGGTAGGGACAAAGTCACTAAGATACTTTTAGTGAATCAGCAACTCATAAAAATGAAATAAGGGAAGGGGCAGAATTTTTTTGTCTTATTTTTTTTTCTTAATTATTTTATTTTTAAAAATTTTTCCATGATTCCATGATTCATGTTCTCTCCCTACTTTCTTCCCTCTCAACTCTCGGAGCTGACAAGCAATTCCTTTGGGTTTTATATAATTCAATATGTATTTCAAAATTATTCATTTTTGTAATAGAGAAAATTTTAAAACCAATACCCCAGATTATATAACTGTATAAACAAGTAATGAATTATATATTTTTCTTCTGTGTTTCCACTCCCACATTTTTTGTTTTAGGAAAAAATAACAAAAGCATTCACAAAACAGATTTAAGTACCTAAACTGGATACTATTTACACTTATTGACAAATGGGCTAGTTTCTTTACAGTTTTATTTTTACTATTAAGTATGAAGAAAAATATTTCAATATTTCAAAATAAAAAAGAGGGTTGTATATGAATTTTTACTTTATTGATAGTTTGTAAAAGTCTATTTTAATGTTTAACTATAGAAATAAGGCTGATTTGTGTTTTCCCTTCTGAATTTTTTTCTTCTAAAATTTTAATATTATATTGATTCATCTTCCTTACTTCATTCCTTCATCCATTCATTCCTTCCTTCCTTTTAAATCTTCTCTGTTTTTATTTGTTCTTTCTCTCTCCTATTTTTCTCTTCTTTATTTCCTTTTTTCTTTTTCTTTCTCTTTTTCATTCTTTTTTTCTTTTCTTCTCCTCTTCTTTACTTTTCTCTAATATATCCTTGCTGCAATAACTAAGTATAAAGAATAAAACTAGTCAAGAATTGAGTAGGTGGGCATTGGAGGTATTATAGATAAATAAATACTAATGTAGGAGGCACAATAGAGAGCATTCCAAGCCAGTAGTCATGAATGAATGCCTAACTAGAAATCTGGTCTCAGACCAATACTGGGCAAGTCGCTTAATTGGAACACCATATATTGTTCCTTGCTTTTTATCACTATCACCACTCAGAAGTCTTATATTTTTATGTATTCTTATTATTGTTTTTCTCTTCAAGCTAAATTATGTTTGTGTGGGTATAAATAATTTACCTCTAATTTATAATAAATGGGAGTGAAATACTTTGAATAGATATGCCAAGCAAATATATTTTACAATATTTTGTTGTTAACCCATTTTAAATTTTTCATGGCCACATTCATGCTTTCTTTAAATGATTTGCTTTCTATACGTATTTTGGCCAGAATTAAATCAAAATGATTCACGAGTGAAAAAAGTATAGTAGAGACACCGCAATCTCATATTTGGCCCTAGTTTTCCCTAAGAACCCCGAAAGGTCCTGACCTCTATTATCAAAATCTCGATACAGATGGAAGCTTTGATGAGATTCTAATTAAGTGAAAACCTTTCTGTAATTATACATGTACACGATTTAATGAGAATCTTTCTATAATTAGAAATTTATTTGGACACTTTAAGATTTTTACATGCTGTTGCAATGGTGTCCTAATTCAAACATTTTTCATTCTTGAGAGGGCACAGTTCTCCTCCCCATAACTTTTTTAATTGTCAGGAGAAATATCTCCTTTAATTAAGCGTGCTGGATTGTGGAGACATTTCTTGAAACTTCTTTTTGATGTTTTCTCTTAACATGTACAACTTTTATGTTGGAAAAAAGGTGAATTATTTTAACACCTCTGTATAAAATGTATTTCTTTTTTTCTTAATACCCAGAAGCAATAAATGAACTTGACACAAACTCCAGGGTCATCTAGATCTCCGGGGAAAGAAAAATATTATCTAGGGCTTTAAGGTTTACAAAGTAGTTAATTCATTTGATCTTCAGAACAAATCTATTAGGTATGTATTATATTTTCTTAGCCTAAATTCCTAACAACCTAAAATCTCAACTAATTTTTATAGTAGGATGTAGTTTATAAAATCACTGATCCCTAAAGTGAGAAAGGAAGGATGGCAAGGGAAGGCTAGACCTAGCCAAATGAAGCTTGGGTGACAAGGCCTAAGTGATATTCAGGAATAATATCATTGTTGGAAAAAAGGAGAGAGGAGAGAGAATCAAGTATTTTTGTCTAATAACTTTCTATGGTGATAATTGAAGCTTTGTTTTTACAGAGTTCAATCTGGGGAAATCTAATAGAGAAGAATAAAACTCAATACTGAGAGAACTCTCAAGGCTTCTGCCCCATCATCTGTAAAGGAGGCACCTTGGCAAGAGGACAATGGAAAGATCAGTTGAGAACAAATAAAGAATAGAAGGTAAGCATGAAACTTGGGGAAAGTATAAGCTAGGGCAATTTTCTTAGTATTTAATTAAGTTCTGAACATGAAGATGCACATTCATTATTGGATTTCGGAGACCAACATTTGTCCAAATTGAACAGAATCTTTGCATTACAGATATTTTAGCACAAGGGTTAATATTAAATAAAAAATGAGGTCTAAAGACATTTTGCACTTTTACAATTTCCTCATGCAGTTTTGTACATAAATATGTGGGTTTTCAAATGGAATTCTTACTGAAAATGGAAGAGAAGACATGGTCATATTGAAAGGGTCACTTGCTAACTTTGGAAGCTTGACATCTCACTAACCCTTTATGGGTTTCCATTTCCCCACCTGTAAAATGGGGGAATTCTATTAAATGGCCTCTGAGGTGATAGCTCTAAATCTAGGAAAACTGCATAACTAGGGGTTAGATTTTTGCCAGCTAACCTTTTGACACTGGGCAAAGATCAAAACCTCTTTAAGCCTCTGCTTCTACCTTAATAAAAAGAGCATAATATACTTTTATTTCCTAGCTCATTGGCTTATGAGGATGAGATGAGATAATGTTTAAGCTATAAGAAGGGAATCACTGGGAAGTAACAAAGATGCCATTTGTTTTACAAATAGTAAAGTGACATATGCTGACTGCTATTATTATTTCCAATCATATTAAGTATCTCAGAAGTAAGTCATGCAAATCATATTTGTTTCTATAGAAATCAGCGTTATTATTATCATCACCATCATTTAGAAGAGAGTGTACAAGGTGTAGAAGTTTGGAAAATGAAGTTTGAACCTTGTCTTAAATATTTGGCAGCTGTGCTATACTGACTGAATCACAAACACTATCAAGCTATTTCCTCATCTGTCAAATGGGAATAATCATACTTCCATTCCTACTCATTAAGGTGATATGAAGTGGTGAGGAAGACCCTCTGAAATCTGGATGGGCTTTGTAAATATAAATTGCTCATTCTTAGATCTCTATCAGAACTAATATTCCATATTTCAGTTTCTAAAATGTCAATAACTTTTTGATGAGATGAGCACTTCATCTTTTTTTTCCCCTTCAATACACTAGTGAATATTTATCTTTGGAAGTCAGGAGGTTAATGTGTATTTTTAAATGCACTATTCTATTCAGGAGGCTCCAAATATTTTTAAAACACACAAAAATACATCAAATAACTGTCATGGTGTATTTAGACAGCAGATTTAAATTCTGTGCATTTTAATTCATCTTGTTTTAAATCACTTTTCATTATTCCCAGGGAAATTTTGAATTATGGGAAGCAATATCATGTGTTTATATTAGAGGAAGTATTTTTAATCTTGTAAAAATTTTAGGGCTCTGAAGTATATTCAGTTTTCCCTAACAGATGACTTAACTTGTACACTTTCTGACATTTTCTTCAATAACATTTTATTTTAAATGTCAACCGTACATAAATTCAACCCCATCACAGCTGTGGATATGTTTAAAAATTCTCTATTTTAGACAGGCAAAAGTAAATTCATGTATGTGTGTACGTGAAGGGGCTGGGGGGGAGAAAGAGAAAAAGAGAGGCTTTGAAACGTCTATATCTGAAAATGACTTAAAATGATCATCTGCTTTTTATAAGAAAAAAATAAAAAGCCAACCTGGAATATAGTAATAAATTATGCAACATGTCATAAATTTTATATCACCCATTGTAATTGTGGTACAGTGTTTCCAAAAATCCTCTTCCTGAAAGAAACATAAAAACATCACTTTCTATTGCAGTGAAAATAGATTTTTTTTTTGTTTTAAAAGAAAAACAAATGTACCCTTATAAAGAATTTCTCAATAGTGGAAGTAGCAAGATTATTGATAAACAAAAAAGTTCATTTCTTTGGAATATTTATTGGTTTTAGAATCCAAACATTTCACTTATTTTAGTAAGCAATGTAGCGTTTGTTATGTTAGTATTATCCTTATTTATTTATTTATTAAGATCCAGGGACTATTTGAGGTCTAGGAGAACAAAGAAAGAAAAACATGAAATAAAATACCTGACCTCATGGAGTTTACATTCTTTATAGCAGAGAATGAAAAAAAAAACAAATAAACATTAAGTCAGACAAGTAAATAGAAAACACAGAGTAAATCCAGTTAATTTTTTCAGTAAGAGAACTCTAAGCCACATTCCAAAGCCTAATCCTTTTTAACATATCTATTTTTTGTATTTGTTTTTTGTTTGGTTTGGAATTTTGACTTCTAAATTTTAGTTGTTTCATATTCATTGTAAATAAGTTCTACCTCCCTCCCATTTCTCTCCTTTTTGTTTTGAAGAGGATGGAATCAGTGGTTTCTTTTATATTTATCCCTGCAAAAGGATATAAGAATATCAGAGTTTTAGTCTAAGGTGGTAGCTTTCTACTTTCTTCTAAGATTGCCCCTCTTCAGTGTGGAGGATTTCTTATTTTACAATTGACTTTGCATGAATTGCCAGAAAGAAATTGTACTTCTGTTCTCTGCTTTCCCTGCTGGGGGCAATGTCCCTCCATTACTCTTTTCCAAATGACTAAAAACTATACGGAGGTCTATAAACTCAATGTTCTTTTTTAAGCACCAGACTTAGCTAGAGAAGTAAAATGGGGGCACTGAGTCGCACATATGCCCTAACGAAACATTTTAACAACTGCAAAGTGTGTGGCTTTGTGGGGCATTGATTTTTATTGGTTGTGCAAAACTTTTTTTTTTTTTGGTCACAAATACGAACACCAACAATCATGAATCTATTTTCCTTACCCTATGATAATTCTATACAAGTCTTTATTATTAAAATCATTAGTTTGAAAAAAGTTATCCATTTTCCTTGGTCTTTCTTTAAAAACAATTTCTTTCAGACATTAACATCGCTTATAATCTTTCAGCAAAATAGTAGAAAAAAGGGAAAATTTTCTCCCCCGTTCCCACCTCCCAAAAAAGAATAAGAGCTCTGCAAGAACAGTTTATATTTAGTCACAAAGGGAAAGTCTTGACAATTTATGCAGCTACATTCATATGTCATAAATTGATATTGGTGTTCTGCATTTAAATTCGCTTTTTTCCCTTTAAAATTCATTTTCCAACTTAGCAATGCTTATGTTTACTCAACCAGAAAAATGTCCTATTGGGATAAAAATGCTATCAGATGGAAAAATTAGCAAATACCAAAGCAAACAAAATCTGAACTATTGTGATGAAATTGATTTTTTTATCAGATTGATTTTGAATCCTTTAACTCTGCTTAGCATTTAATTTCTTGTGTGAGGACAAACAGTAAAAAAAAAAAAAAAAAAAAAAAAAAAAAAAAAAAGTTGTTGTTGCAGGGACTTGCAGAGTGTGAAAGTTTACTTAAATATAGTCAATGTAGCAGTGTTTTGTTAGGGGCCAACTCTGGGCAAGGCATTGTCCTAAATACTGGAGATACATAACAAAACAAAAACTTCCATGTTTTGCCCCCAAAGAGCTTCTTTTTGAAAGAACACATTTCCACAAAGACAGTATATAAGTACAAGCAGTATAGAATTTTAGAATATTGGGAAGGAATGAAGAATGGAAGGAAGGGAGAAAAGAAGGGAGGAAGGAGGGAAGGAGGGAAGGAAGGAAGTAACAAAGGAAGGAAGGAACGAAGGAACGAAGGAATGAAGGAAGGAAGGGATGGAGAGAGGAAGGAATGAAGGAAAGTTAAAAAGAAGGAAAGATAGAAGGAAGGAAGGAAAAAAGAAAGAAGGAAAGGGAGGGAAGGAAAGAGGGAAGAAGGGAAGGAAGGGAAGATGGAAGGAACTAGTAGAACAGAGATCAATGCCATAAATGTTAATGTTACCATAATATTGTCAGCTATAATTAAGTTTCATGATGCTAAAGTAAGTCATATGTTTAAATATGAAGAAAGATGAATAAAACTTCAAAGAAAGAGATTAGAAGTCTGTAAGAACAAACTGGAGTATTTCATCAGGCAATGTGTCAGTCTTTATTGATAACAAGGCTGAAATGATAAAGATATATTAATGATACAGAAAGGGAATAGAAAACATTTTATTTTATTTCTAAATAAGGAATTACAATCTCTTTAGATAAAGGCCTTTAAAGCCACCAAAGCTTCCAAGTGATGCAACTTCATTAATACCCAAAATGATAATTTATGTAGCAATGTTATGTTTTCTTAAATGGAACAGAGATAGGGAAGGAGCTTATTTCAATGGTATTGGGAATTTCCAGGTGATGAAACTATCTCTACTAATGCAGGTCAATATTTTCTCTACAACTTCTAACTTTAGAAAATTGCCCAGAGCACAGAGATGTGAAATGATTTGCCTAGGGTCACGCAGGGATTCTATGTTAGAGCAAAGATTTTAACAGAGCTCTTAGTGAGTTTGAAGTAATTCTCCTTTTACTAGAATTTGCTGCTTCTTAAGATATTGCACTACTTTTTAAAATAGCCATATTTTCATATGGATTTTTAAAAACTGCCTTCAAATTTTACTGAAAATCTGATAGCTTGGGCAATCATGAAAACAACCTGGTACTGGCTGAAAAATAGAGTAATGTACCAACAGAAAAGATTGGGCACTTGACATACAAAAAATGACCACAGTAATCTAGTGTTTGACTAATTTGGAAGAAGAACACACTATTCAACAAAAACTTCTGGGAAAACTGGAAAACCACATGGCAGAAACTAGACCTAGATCAATACCTCACACCATATGCCAGCATAAAGTCAAAATGGATACATGATTTAGAAGTGAAGGATGGAACCATAAACTAATTAGGGGAACATAAAATAGGACACCTTTGGATAACAGAAAAAAATGTCTAGTGTGGCCATTGGGAATTGTAAAGTCTTTATTTTTTTCTACTCTAGAAAATATTTATTTATTCATTCATTTAATCCCTTACCTTCTATCTTAGAATCAATACTGTGTGTATTGGTTCTAAGGCAGAAGTGTGGTAAGGGCTACCGAATGAGGGTTAAGTGACTTGCCCAGGGTCACATAGCTAGGAGTGTCTGAGGCCAGATTTGAACCTGGGACCTCCCATCTCTAGGCCTGGCTCTCAATCCACTGAGCCACTCAGCTGCCCCCCATAGAAAATATTTATGATGCAAAAGTATAACTTGGAGGTGTCCTTGACTTATTATCACCTCTGTGCTTGAAATGGCCTCCCAAAATCTCAGCCTTCTAACATCCTTCTCTAACATGCTAAATTCCTACACAGGTGCCACAACCTTCTTGGAACCTTCAGTCATCCCACCAGCTCTAAGTTAGTTCTTTCTTCTATAATTTCCCTAACACTATATTTGGATGTCTCCTAAGCATTTATCATACTTGATCAGCAACCTACGGATCTTTGAAATAGATAACTGTCCCTGAAGTCTTTAATCCATGTGTTAAGAAGGAGGTGATCCTGGGTTTGAAATATTACTTCAGTGAGGTGGAAGTTCTCATTGGTCCTGCCAAGGTGGAAAGGCTTCAAGTCAGTTGGTGGAGACTTGAACATCTGTCACCTGAGGAGCACTTCAACTAAATTCAGATGCTTCTCCCCTGGTTGGCCTTAGCAACTAATGAAGACTGTCTATTGAGGCATAGAGAAGCTCCCACCTTTTTCAGCTGAGAGAGTACTCACACCCATAAAATTAAAGATCTTCAAAGCATTGGAGTAAACATAGAGAAAAAAGAGGCTATGATTGACTGTGAGGCACTTTTTTTTTTTTGGAATTACACACACTATAAAATATAATATAGTTCTATGTATGTTGTTAAAAGGAAATTTTAGCACGTTCCCTCTCTAGTATCCTGAGAAACTGCTTTAGATTTTTCTGTAGCACATCATATACCAACAGTAAAATTTTGGAGCCTGAGATGGTGTTTTTTGTAGTTAATTAAGCTTATTTCAGTGAGATTGCCTTAAGTCACCCCTCCTCCCACAAATATCCAAAAACATAACTTGAAGTTCTTTCAGTCTAAAGGTCTATTTGGAATACTTGTGAGTAGGTATTAAATATTAACTTGATTTCTACGAAAATATTCCTTAAATATTTAAAATACACCATGGATTGTTTTTAATTACTAGTGAATATTGACTTTTAAATACTCACTAGTTGGGGAAAAAAAATGTTAGTCAAGAACTTGGCAGCTATGATAGTAACAGGGCAAGCATTTCCTCACCTCCTCCTTCACACATACTTTGTATTGCCTTTTTTTTTTCCCTGTTTCCTTTTTCAAGAACTAGTAAACTTACAGTGGCAACCATACTTGCTGAAACCCTATCTATTGCACCCCCAAAGAGTCCAGATTTGAACAAAACCTCAGATTAAAGGATATTTTTTTTTCTTACTTTCATCTTTCCTTTTTTTAAGCCCTTATTTTCCATCTTAGAATCAGTACTGTGTATTGGTTAAAAAAAAAAAAAAAAAAAAAGGTAGAAGAGCAGTAAGGGCTAGGTCTATGATGTAAACCTTTTTAGAGACTGAGTACCCAAGCTACAACCCTCATTGGGTATGTGAACCATCCTCTTAGTCCAGACAGGGGAGGGAGGAAGCTCTCCTTTTGGGCTGCTCAGCAGAGGGGCAAGTAATGAGAGAAATGTCCTTAGTGTCAGTGAAGAGGAGGAAGGGAGCAGACCCATGTGGCATGCATTGCCTACATTCATCAATACAGAGGTAGCCATTGGGATTTATGTGATAGGAAATGTCTGAGGTCAAATTTGAACTCAGGTCCTCCATTCTCTAGGACTGGATTAGAATATCTTTTCAAAGATACAATTGATCTATAAACTGGGGAGAGAATAGTAAGATTATATCTATGCATATATAATGCTAGGTCCTATATTTAAAATTCTTTTTCTATGCTCAAAGGTACTGAGATCCTTTTAAAGTCCTGCATTATCTTTAAATACCTTCCTATTTGCCATTAGACAAAAGTTACAAATAAATAAAATTTAAAATTTTAGCTACCAACAAACACAAATCTTTCCCCTTTATATAAATAGTTTCAGATTTTCTCATCAATCTGCCTTGTATTCTTCACTACAATGTTTGTCATTGAACTTTCAAATTCAAATTCAATAATTTTTTTTAAAAATTGATGCCAATGCATCTATTCAGTACTCACTCATTCATTATTTCTATTGTACTATGGTGACTCTCAACTTTTTCTCAGGTGTTTTCACTGAATTTTTTACCCTGGGTAATTACTAGATGCTCTCAAAAAAAAGAAAGGAAAGGAAAGGAAAGGAAAGGAAAGGAAA
>NC_058135.1:82041065-82133927 GCF_016433145.1 Gracilinanus agilis
TATATATATATATATTTCCCTTTCTGTTTCTTATTTGCTTGAATCTGATTGTGTTTTGGGGGGTCTGATATTTACTTTAAAATAAATTTTAATTTTATAATGAACAAAAAATCTATTGTCTCACCCTCCATCTACAAAGGGAAAAATTAAACAAAAATAACTGAAAAGGAAAAGATGACAAAGCCTTTTTAAAAATGCATATAGACAGGCAAAACTATTTTTTTCATTGGTCATGTCCAGAAAATATGTCTCAAAATGCAAGCTGAGTCTATCAATTCTCTTTTAAGAGGTTCATAGCATATTTCATCTGAGTTCTCTGGAAACACGGAAGGCTGTTGCATTAATCAGAGGCTTTTAGAGTTGTTTGTTTTTACAATGTTGTTATTATGTAAATTGTTCTAGTTCTGCTTACTTCATTATACTTCATTTTATACAAGTCTTTCTAGGTTTATGAAACCATCCCCTTCATCATATATAAAACTACATGACATTTATAGATTTTAATTAGTTCAGCCATTCCCCAAATGATGAACACTCCCATAGTTTTCTAGCTTTTTTGCCAAAACAAAAATATCTTCTCTAAATATTTTAATACAAAAATCCATTCTTCTTCCTTTGCTCTATTTGGAGGGAAATAAATAAGCATTCATTGAATATACTATATACCAAATACTACTATATCTCATTTGGTCCACAGAACATTCCTCTGAAGAATACACTATTAAATGTCTCCATTTTAGGGCTGAGGAAGAGGCAGAGAGAGGTCAAGTGACTTGCCCAGAGCCACACAGCTAGTGTTTTGGGGGACTGGATTTGTTGTCAGGTCTTCCTAATTCCAAGACCATTGCTCTATTCAATACGCCATCTTTTGGGTAGAGATATAGTAGTGGTGTTACTGGGTCATAGAGTTTGCAATTTAGTAACTTTTTGAGTATAGTTCCAAATTTTATTCTAACTCATTTGAGTCTGCTCTGTTATTTTGAAAGAAGAGTGACAGAGTATGACCAGCTTGACTAAGCCAATCTGAACACTCTTTTTGTGTCCTAAAACTCCAGTTGGTTCAATAGCTCCGTCAGAGACATTTAAGTTAAGAGTGACTTTTTCACACTTGACTGATTTGATTTAGTCCTAAAGGCTTCCACAGTGTTGTTGTAAGAGGGAACTATATTTTATCACTGCCTTTGTGGTGGTAGGAGTGGTAGTAGAAGTGATTTGATTGGTTTACATAATTAATCCTGTTCTTAAATATGCAAAATGGAGGTCTTATTTAAATAGGTGTTGATTATTGTCCACTAAGATATTACCATGGCTCCAAACTAAGATCTAATCCACCTATATATTGACCCTCTTAATTGATTAAATGAAAGCATAGCTATCCTTCATGTGCTAACTTCGATATGACTTTCTTCAACTCATAGCTTTTCTTGATTTCTTCATCCAGGGAACTTTTTATATCTCTAGATATTTTGTACCCTTTGATTAGTTCTTTGTGCATATGCTTTACCAGCACTACGCTTCACTGTCAGCTCCTTAGTGTTTTTGTATCTTCACATTACCCAGCAACTGGCTCTTCATATATAGTAAGGAAACCAATCTTGTGAGTGAATCAGGGGATGAAAACTAGAAACTCTAAAAATATAGAGAAGGCAATTCAAAAGCTTGGGTCCTTAACAAAGGTGTTTTTCAGCTAGTTTGTCACTAGCAAAGTGACCTGTTTATAAGATGTTACAGTAAACATTGAAAACCCAAGTCCTTTCTTCACACATCTAAAAATGTTCTAAATTCCATGCTAAAAATAGTTTCTCTTCATATACTTGCAGCAATGCAAACAACTTTGAGTGTGAGGATAAAATAAGAGATTTCTAATTAATACTCTATTATGGGTTCCAAAGCACTCTGAATACAATGAATTAAATTTCAGAAGCACTTATCAAAATTTGACAGTTCTGATATAATATTCCCAGTATCTCATGAAAAGTGTCTAGTGGATTGGGAAAAAGTTCATTTGAATGTGACATGGAATCCCCTTAGAGATTTTTATCTAATTTTTTTTTTTCTGGCTTAAAACTTCGTCAGGTCTTATAAAATTGTGATTTCTACTTACTGGGAATACCTCTCCCCATAAAATAATGTTTTGTGGTAAAATCCAAGCTATTTCAGTAGTAATGCCTCTTGCTCAAAGCTTTTCTAAGGAACAAACTTTGCTCCACTCTTCAAAATGATCTGCACCAAGTTCATGGCCCCGAAGAAACAATTTGCATTGAGAAAATATGGTACAGCCCAAAATATAATAGATTTAAAGTCAAAGAGCCTTCTTTCCAGACCAGTTTTTGCTACTTATGTATGATAGCTTGGCCTGATCACTTAATTTTCTTTAGTCTCCTTATATATAAAATAGACTAGATAACTTTTAAGGTTCTTTCCAATGCAAAAATTATATGCTTCTGTGACATTTTTATAAAGCTAAGAAATAAGAAGATAAGCCTATTTGAATTTTGCATGGTTTAGAGACTCCTGCTTCCAGCTAAAATATATATGATAAAAGAAATATAACACCTTGAAAAATAATCTACTTCAACATGGAGTTATGTATATATGATCTATATTACATCTAGTGAACTGGGAAACTAAGGTAAATTTACTCATGAGAGAAAATTAAAGGTTAAAGATTATTTAAATGTTTTGTAAATCTTCCATTTGCAAAATGTATGCACTTATAACTGGAATTTTTAGTAGTACCCATTTCCAGATTGATTCATACATACATACATACATACATACATATATATATATTTATATATAATCCTTATATACATTTTATTCCATTAAAACCAAAATAAAGCTTATGATTTCAAAGTTATTTTATTTCTGTTTTTTCTTACTTAAGTCCAAAAAAATATAAACAATAAAATTAATTTGAACTCAATTTTTTATCAGTAATTCATAAATAATTGAGTTTTAAATTCTAAGGAATTAGAAAAGGGCAGGGAAGAAATATTATGGTTCTTAAATGCAGTAAGAAAAATGTATGGAATTTTGACTTTAGGAAAATACATTATAGGATCATAGAATATTATGCTATAAATGACAGAAAAAGATACAAATATTGTTTGGGTTGATATATACATTGGTTTAGTAATTTTTTTTCTATTTTTGTTTTGTTTAAAAGGGAAAAAAAAACAAACTATTCTTATATTAATCTAAAACATTTTGGAGATTTATGGATTTAATCACTACTAGAAATTTTTAATATTAAATTATTACATTTGTCTGAAATAATGTCTTAAAATAACCAAAAAATGATCAGAGATTTTGTTGGCTTTGATTATGGTCTGTGTAAATGGAATTAGCTCTACCCCATTCATAGTTAAAACTCTAGCCATCAGAGATAATGTCAACCCACCTTGCTTAGTGGGGTGGGGAGACATGTGACAATAAGTAACAAATCAAGAACAAAGGACTGCCCTTTGGGCAGTCCAAAACAGTGTTGAGGCTGCCATTTGTCCACTTGAATTAGAAGTGGATACAGGAAGTGACTAAAGATGCTATCTCTCAAATATGCTGGTAACTTCCTGTGAAGGCAGTTGGTGCTTTGAACTTGGTGTAGAAGGATCTCTGGTGAGACCTCAGGCAGCTCCCCTCTGAATTGTCATGTGGGTAAGTTAGGCTGACTTCCTTTCTCTTCTCTTGGCCTTCTAGAATATCTACCCTCAAGGAGGCTTCTTTGCTTCTCTAATTGTCAAGGTTTTGTGGCTAGTAACCTTGTTTAATTTAGCTCTAAATCCTCTTCCAGGCTAGACCTCTAGTCTGGCCAGAGTTTCTCTCTCTCTCTATCTCCCTACCTTCAACCTTCCTAATTGTAAATAAACTACTATAAAAGCTATCCTGACTTGGGCCTATTTTTAATTATGGAATCAATCTAAATCTGATTGATTCCTGGTGATCACACCTTATATATATATACATATATATATATATTTTTTCCCCTTCTTACAGATCCTAAATAATACTGATTTTAATTTCTCATTACTTCACTGCTTACTTTCCTTATTTTTTAAAATTTGAATTCTAAGATTCCATAGAAAGCCAACAAAGAATAAAGTTATATATATTTAAAAATCTAATTATGAATGAAAAATGGTATTTTACAATGTTTTCATGAATTTTCAGTTGCTTTGTTTATGCTGAATTTATAATATTTATGATTCTAGTGCAGAGAAAAAGATGACTGCTGTCAAATTGGAATTTATGAATACCTGAAAATGGCATGATCTGCCTTGCACTCATGATCAATTACCATAGGTTTAGAGAAAATTAGAAGTGATCTTCAATTTTTTCAAAAAAGCAGAAATTTTATATGGTCGAAACTATTTCTGTGTTTAATCATCTTTATCTGGACTATGCTGTAAAATTGAAGTCTAAAATAGATTGCTGCTCATCTAGTTCAAAGTTAGAATTATTGGTATCTTTTAAATATTTGAAATAGCACTGTTTTAAAATGAGTTAATAGATACAAATTTAATGTAAAAGTTTATTTTTGAAGAACCCCAAATCAAGAAATAATGCTATATAAGTCAGAAAATAAGCCATTCAAAAATAATATTCACAGAAGTTACTAAATCTAACTCTGGGGCTTAAGGATATAGTTTATCAGAGTTAGTTCTGGGAATAAAAAGGAGAAATGTAATAAATGATTTTGCCATGGATGTAAAAGGGTGAATCATTATTAAAAGATGTCTAAGATATTCTATGTCTTAGTTGGCTGTGAGAATGTTCCATAATTAATATTAAGTGGACTTTTCTATCTTGAATATGACTTGAATGTGACGTTCCTTCAGACTGGCCTTAGATTCATGTATGCCCAAACTGGATGGAATCCAATTGGCTAATAATAAAATGACAGAGAATGAATATGATGTTGGCAGATGAGAAGAAAGATGACCATAGCAGGACCAAAACTGTCAGATTTTGGAGATGAAGTAGCAAAGGGAAAAATAATCAGTCTTGGCATTTTCTCCGATTCATCAGCTGTTACTATTTCATCCCTGTTATCATCAATCTTCATTGTGGGTCACATTCTGACACCTATTTTTGTTTGGCAAGATTTAAACAATGCCTCTTTGCAGAAGACCTCAATCATTGATATACTGAATTAGAATATATATGAATATACAATTTTCATGAATTCTTACACTCTTCCCAACCTGAGTCCCCCTAAACACAATCCCCCTTCCTCCGATAGGCTGAACCCCATAGCAATGAACCTAATATTCACACAACTTCCCCAAAATTAAAAGATGAAACCATTAACATTAAATTCTCCATTGAAATGTCTAACTATTTTAGCACAATGTATGTGTGATCCAGATGAAGACAAAGAACTTAGAAGCTTTTTAAGTCTTTTAGACATTTGGAAAGGCATAAGTCTAGATGGCCTCAGTCTAGACTTCAGTGATCTAGTTAGAATAGTCTCAGGATTGTAGTAAAATCTGAGTCTCAGTCCGGGGTTTCAACACTAGAGATAATAAAACTGTGGATCTGAGGGAAATACTTCCATCAAAAATTTAAAGGCTGGTGGTGGCAGCTAGGTGGCTCAGTGGATTGAGAGCCCAAACCCAGAGGCTGGAGGTCCTGGGTTCAAATTTGACCTCATATACTTCTTAGCTGTGTGACTTTGGGCAAGTCACTTAACCCCCATTGCCTAACCCTCACCATGCTTCTTTCTTGGAACCAACACCTCATATTGATTCCAAGATGGAAGGTAAGGGTTTAAAAGAAATTCGAAGACTAGGAGTGCTAAATGGATTGCAGAAGGCAGTAATTAAGAACTAAGGTGAGTGAAAATAAATTATGGTATATAAGATGCAATAGAATATTATTGTACCATCAGAAATAGCAAAATGGATATTTTCAGAGAAAATTGGTAAGACTTTATGAACTAATACTGAATGAAGTGAGAAATATCAGAAAAATTTATATATTAACAACATTATAATAAAAAATATAATAAAGACTTGAGAACTTGTACCAATGAAATGACAAGTTTTGATTCCCAAGGACTAAAGATGACACATGTAACTTCCTCCCATCCTAAGAGAAAAGTGATGAATATAAGGTACTGAATAAGTTATACATTTTTTAATCTTGCAGAACTTGACTAAATATTTTTTCCTTCATTTTGTTCAATTAGAGCTAAAGAGGTGGAGAAAAGGAAAAAAAAAACACATGATAAAATCATTAAAATATATTTAAAATAAATAATCACTTAAAAAAACTTGGGACATGAGTTCTTATGGAATGTATGGGTTACCTTCAAATTATGACTCATGATATGTCATCTGATATATGGACTTATGTTGAGCATGAGTTCCATTCCTTCTGGGAAACAAGAAGATCATTCATTAATTAACTCAGAAATCAATGCAGAACTTCTTATCTCCATTCAGAATTTTTATTTTGGCAGTGATCACCTCTTAAAGATGAAGTTGATTCTATCACCCCTATAACTAGCTCAGTTTGGGACCTAAAAAATAGGTTTTTCCATGTTATGGCAAATTCCCTTTTCCTCATACCTTTATCCCTGGCATTTGGAATCAATGTCTCCTTAATTTTATTTTTCTACATGTCAGTCCAATTTTTAATAGTTTTTTTCTTACTTTTTGTGATTCATGTTGTCTCCATTCCCTAACTATGCCCTTCACAAAATGACGGGTAATATGATATGTGTTGTACATGGGTGATTAAGCAATACCTATGTTCATCATGTTGTGCAATCATTGACTTCTGAGGCAAAAATTATTTTCCTCTGCTATCTCTACCCATACTTTCCTATTCTACTATCATCCCATTTCATTGTGGAAGACCTCTATGATTGTAATGAGGTCCCTTTCTTTCCAGAACTTTTCACTTAAGTTGGTTTTATTTTCTGGGTACTAATGGAATCTGATAACTTCCTGAAGACACTATATACCCAGCTGCCCTCTTGTGATAAATTCATTCTACACTGCCCATCTTTAGATTTAATCACAAAAGGTGTGAGCACCTTCCAATTCTGGGAGGTCCTAAGAATCAATGGACCACCCCCTACGCTTTCTATGAGAAGTGTCTATTGTGATTGGACATGAAGGCTAAGGGAAGGCACTGGAAGTGATATATATGTGGCCCTTCCAAGGAGTGAGTGAGGCTGCTTCTGGTTTGGTGAAGGGGACCTGAGGGAGTTTTGCTGGTTCGTGACGGAGACTGTTCCTCATGGTGAGTTTAAAGACTGAATCTTCCTGAACTTCTATTAAGAAACTTCCTTTTAGAGACTCTGTGAATGAAGTTTGTTCCATTCACCTCCTGGCCTCAGTCCCTTTAACCCTAGGCTGAGGGTTAAGATCTACCTGGATTAATTAGTGAGGTAGATTCTTATCTCTGCTTTCCCCCCACCCCCCCCCCTCTCTCTCTCTTCTTATGTAAATAAACTTCCATAAAAGTAAGTTTTGACTTGAGATTATTCTTAATTGAGGATTGATAATAGTTCAATCCTCTGGTGACCACCTTTTAATATACTGAACCCATAAAAACCCCTTTTCCTCCCTTACACTCTCCTGTAGTAGATATCCCTCTTCTTCAACCATTGCACATTAGGCCTGGAAAAGAAGCAGACATAGCCTTTAATTCTAAATGATTCTTATCTAGACCATTCCTTTGACATCATTGTTCAGCAACCTTGACTCCTTAAGATTTATATTAACCCTTCAGTACAGAACCTTGTAATAGTCATTTCCTAGCTTCTGGGTCATTCCATAGCCATTCTCAAAGACTTAGTCCTTGGATCATGGTATTGATTTCCATTCCATGCACTGCCTTAATAATTAGCGACTAGAATATACATGTCAATTTTATAGATAAATAAAATTAAAAAGATACAAGAACTCAGATCAAGACAATGGCCAATTATGATACTAGAAGAGCTATTCACTTCATGACAGAGATGTGACTCAACATGCAGAATGAAAAATATAGATATAGATATAGATATACTTACTAATGAGGCATTTTATTTTTCTTTACTATATTTTTTGAGCATTTTTTCTCTTTTCCCAAAGGGAAGGAAGATATAGTATGAGAAAAAATGCTTGTTAATGACAGATTGGGGGAAAATAAAAGTTATGTTAAAAGAGAAAGCACATGTCTCCTATTTTGTCTGTTATCTGTCATGATCTACATCTTTGCTCCACTTCAGCCATCCATACCAAAGATTATAAATTAAATATTTTCTTCACCCATTAACAAGATCATCATTATGTAGAAACTCTAAAATTTCTCTCTCTGACCATAATCTACTTTCAGTCTATCCTACTTTCTCACTCTAAAATCTATTCCTTTTTCTTACTTTGACATTCATTCTTTCTATATCTTCTGGTTTTCTATTCCATACATCCTGTTCAGTCCACACTTTCCTTATTCTGTTGTCTTTTTTCATGTTTGATAAGTTCAATTTAAGCTATGTGCTACTTTTTAATTTCTTGTCCCTTTGTCCTATGTCTTACCAAATTCCAACCCTAGATTAATACTACCAGTAATCTTCTCTATTTCCACATTGATACTGTTGAATGCTACTGGAAAGTATTCAATTATGCTCACTGGATTCACCACAAATTTATTTTATCTTACTATAACAGGGGCCTCACTGCTTCATGACTATTGAAAAAAATCCACCTTAACTGGCTCTTTATAATATGCTTTGTAGTGACTGTTATGAAACTTTTCTTCTTTTCTTTGTACCTTTATATCTTCTGGTTGCCTTGTTCCATGCTTTATTTAGAGAATTGAGAATATTTATTTAGAGACGTGAATTGACCTTATGCAACCACTTGTGTCTCTCTTGCTTTCTTTATATCAGTAAGTTCTAATTTGTCATTGACCTTCTGTATTAATTTTGCTGATTAATGTGGAAATCCATATGTCTTTGCATATCAAGTAATTTTTTATATTTAGTAAAAGTTTCACTCACCAGTTTATTTAACCTTGCCTCACATGATATGGCTCAGCAACCTCTCTCATTTGTCATTGTATCTTTTATGTTTTATGCCAATTTAACATATCTATTTTGTGGCCCCTGTGAGGACGAAGTGAATTTGAAGGATATTTATGGATCCTAAGAAGAAAACTAAGAGTCCAAGATTTTTGGATCAAAATTTTAATGATTTCTTAATTTTGAAAATTATATTCTTTGTTTCCTGAGTAAAGTTAAATGAGAGCATAGTTGAAACAAACAACATATCCATTGAACTTCTTATAGTTAACTGGATTTGCATTTTACTCAATAAATACTAATTGATTTTCTGTTATAATTGATATAATTGATAAAAGTGTTTAGCTTTTAAATGTTCTCTTTTTATTGTTTCCATCTGTACATCTAAATAATCAACTTTTATCACTTTATTTATAAGCTCAACACATGGTTTAGCAACCCTAAAATAGATTTTTCCCATGGTAAATTTCTCCATAAATGGTTAAATTGAATCAGTATTGATATTTTCCTGATTGCATTTATTTCTTCATGCACTGGTTGTTTCTAAGTATAAAAATCTCTCTTAAATTAGAAACCAATCAGGTTCCCATCTCTCCCTATTTTTTCTCTGACTTCTGAATTGAGGGATGTGGCAACATTGAAAGTTGTTCATGGATGATGTAAGAATAAAAAGGAACCCCTGATGTTTCCTAGGATAGAGTAATGGAAATGAAAATATCACTATATTGGAAGCCAATGAGCAGAAAATAAGTTATTCATTTTGAGAGTATGATAAGCTTGAGAGAGTTATTACCAAAAATAGGTGGAATTCATGACTTATAGCTCATCTGTTTCCTGATCTGAAAATTGAAGTTCACTCTGAGTGATCCTTTACTTCACTGACAAGACTTTATAATAATTATCCAATGGATGTTCCTAAACAGTTGTCCCTTACTATATCACACTTCATTTATCACAGTTTCATTATATCGTGGGTTTAATATATGCAATTCTGTATTACAGCATTTTTGCCATATTGCAGAATTTTATGGATGAATATCATATTGTATACAATGGAAATGCAGTACACCACTACTGCTTGCACAAATTTGCCAATGTGAGACAGTACATGGCACACTATTGCCTTTTTAAATTGGCACAATTTTTAAAAGTGACCGACAACAGCACTGTGTTCTGTATTCTGGGTGCTGATTGGCTTAGTGACTGTAGCACTGGTCTCTTTGCTCTCCTGAACTGTGCCTATATATAGTAATCATTATATATATATTCAGCATCTCTCCTTGTCTACTTCACATCCACATCTGATCATTGTGCATAGTGTTGCTCTATGGTATTGTGTTTTTGTGAAGTTTTCATAAAAGTCTGAATTTATTTCAATCCCTTTACAAGGCAATAGGATAGTGGGATAGGTTTATAAAGGCTTAAAATACATATAAATAATAAAATAAATATAACAGCACTGCTTTGTGGATTTTCACCCATCGTAAGGGTAACTAGCAATAGGTGAGGGATCACTGTATTCATTCTTCAAACTATTATATGATGATATACCACCCTATGCATTTATTTCTGTGAAGAAATCAAGAAATCTTGGCCAAAATACTAAGCTGAAGTTTGATTTTATTTTTGTGGGCACAGATAAGTCAGAGGTCTCATCACTTATAGTCTGTAGTGAAAAAAAAAATTGTTTAGACATACATAGTTTGTTTTTATAGGCTTTTGAAAGCTAATTAGTACCAGTGATTAACAAAAGCAAATGTTCAGTATAGGTTAGCTCCTAGCATTCTAGTACAAAGTCCAAGCATTTTATTGATCCTATAACAAATACCCTCTGAATCAACAAACCACAATGAATCTAGGAAGAGACTTAAGATAAAAGAGAGTAATCTTTCTGGGTCATAGAATCTGAGGATTCTGTTATTGACATAAATTCTTACAAGTAATCACTTCTAGTAATAAATTCCATTTTTTATAACTGACTCAGTGATTAGTTCTGTTATCTTTTCCAGAATCAGGATTTAGTCAAAATGGGTACTTAACATTCCAAGGTTGATAACAAGAATTCTTAACCTAACTCTCTCCTTATCTATCACAATTAACTAACAACTGGGAATAACCTTTCTAAAGTCATAGTTACAGATACTACCTAACAAATTATATAAATCAAATGGTTTATCATGAATGGCAAAAACAAATAAATGTACTTTAATTCCTTCACTATTCAAACCCTAAAATTAAATGAAGTCATTGTGGAAGTTGCAAAGCTGCTTAGAAAAGTGCTTACATCCAAAAAGAATTCAATGGAAAATATGTGAAGAAACATGGTTCAATGGACAGGAAAAGCCAGTGAGGGGATGAAATAGACTATTTTTGCCTTGGATATTTTCATTGCTCAATGAGTCCAGGCCACCTGTTGATGACTGTTCACTGGAACATTTCCAGTTAAAAAGTCCTGATCATGGTTACCTGATATCTTATATCTATGGTGACAACCCACTCTGGTTGCCTTCTTTTTGCCTAGGATAAGAGTTGAAAGTACTTAAATAATTGCTGTATTCCACTAAGGGATTTTTGCCCCTTTCTCTGGTTAATCATCACACTAAAGATGGGGAAATTTAAACAATAATGTTTTAAAATGTCAATAAAACTTAAGCTAATTAGATGAGATCAGGAACTTTGTAAGAATCTTTCATTTTTCTTCATTCATCTAACAATAAATAAGAATGAGAGTTAATATATAAGGACATATATTAAAGAGTAAGGTTAAGTGCCAGAAATAACAATGTCTAGGCAAGTCTAAGCTAATGGTGAATTTAAAAACTCTAGGTATTTATAACAGATGACAGAAAATTCTGAAAACTTCTGGAATTTTGTTGTATATGTTATAAATCACTTTACTATAGAACTTTGCAATGAACAAATCCCACTACAAATTATGAAGATTATCATTACTGCTAAGGTTTAAAACTACTTTAATTCAAAGGTAAAACTGTTTTATTGAAATTGACCTAAAATAATTTTGTAAAGATATTTTATTTTACCAAATACATGTAATAATAGTTTTACATGTTTTCAAAAGTTATATGATCCAAATTATCTCCCTTTTCCTCCTCCCTCTATTTTCTTGGAGGTGGTAAGCAATTTGATTTGAGTTATATATGTATTATCATGCAAAATGTATTTCCATATTCTACATTTTTATAGAGAACACTCATATAAAACCTAAACCTCAAAATAAAAACTACAAAAAATGTGAAAAATAGTGTGCATTGATCTGCATTCCAACTCCAATAGTTCATTCTCTGGATGTAGTTAGCATTCTTTGTCATAAGTCCTTCAGAATTGTCCTAGATCACTCTATTACCGAGAATAGCTAAGTCTTTCACAGTTTATCATTAAACGATATTGCTACTACTATGTACAATATTCTTCTGGTTCTGCTAATTTCACTCTGCATCAGTTCATATAGGTCTTTCCAAAATCATCCTGTTCATCATTTCTTATAGAATAGTATTCCATCACCATCATATACCACAAAAAAGGATCCTTTAAATATTTTTGTGCAAGAAAGTCTTTTCCTCTTTTTAAAACATATTTTTCATACAGACCTAATAGTGGTATTACTGGATGAAAGGGTATGTACTGTTTTATATCCCTTTGGGCATAGTTTCAAATTGCCCTCCAGAATGGTTGGATCAGTTCACAGCTCCACCAAAAATACATTAGTGTCCCAATTTGGCCACATTCCCTCCAAAATTTATCACTTTCCATTACCATCATATTGGCCAATCTAATACATGTGAGGTGGTACTTCAGAACTGTTTTAATATGGATTTATCTAATCAATAATGATTTATAACTTTTTTCAGGTGATTATTGATCATTTTTATTTCTTCATCTGAAAACTCTTTGTTCATATCCTTTGCCAATTTGCCAATTGAGAAATGGCTTATGTACTTAAAAATTTGACTTGGTTCTCTATATATTTAAAAAATAAGTCCTTTATCAGAGAAATTTGTTATAAAATTCCTCCCTCCCACAATTTATTGTTTCACTTCTAATCTTGGTTATGTTGATTTCAGATATCCATCTTTTATAATGATATTTTTTTTAAAGAGAGCAAATGGGAAAGGACCTGTTTATATAAAAATATTTATAGCTGCTCTTTTTTGTGGTGGCAAAGAATTGGAAACTAAAGGGATGTCCCTCAATTGGGCAATGGCTGAACAAATTGCTGTATATGATGGTGATGAAATACTACTGTGATATAATGAGTCATCATGAACAGAATGATTTCAGTTTATAAATGGATATTTTGAACCTTGGACTTCATCCCCCATAAGTCCCTTAGTATTTCCCAAAATTCCCTTTAATGTCTCCTATGCCTCCACATTTGCATGGTCACAGTTATTATTTTATAAGTTCTGTAGCTCCTCCCTCTCTTCTCCATGAGCATGGATCAAGTTAGTTTAGCACCTTTTTCACTCTAGTTTTTTTTTTTGGTTAGTTTATTATTAATAAAATGTTATAAAAGTATAATATTTAGTTGTTTGAATATTAATTTTAATCTCCACATCAGAAAGAACCAGAAGACCTATCTGAATTGATATAGAGTGAAATAAGCAGAACCAGGAAACATTATACACAGTAACTGAAATATTGTGGGATGATCAAATGTGATAAACTTTGCTACTAACAGCAATACAATAATCCCGGAAAATTCTGCGGAACTTATGAAAAAGAATGCTTTCTGCATCTAGAGTAAGAACTGCTAGAATAAAAATGCAGATGAAAACATATGATTTGTCACTTGTTTATTTGGGCATATGATTTGGGGGTTGGTTTTATAAGATTATTCTTTTACAAAAATGAATAATATGGAAATATGTCTTGAGTGATAATACATGTATAGCAAAGTAGAATTGCTTGTCAACTCCAGAAAGGGGAGGGAAGAGGGGAGAGAGAGAGCATAAATCATATAACTGTGGAAAACTAATTTGTAAATTTGTTACTGAAAGAAAATAAAGAAAAAAATTTAACATGAAAAAATAAAATAAAATAAAATAAAATAAAGAGGGGAAAAAAGTTTAGCAAAAATAGCCAACATATAAAAATGTCTGGTACTACACACAGTTCCCCATTCTGTTATACTTCTACCCTTGCAAAGAAAAGTGAGGAGGGGTGCCTTCTCATATGTCAATTTCAGGACTATGGTTGGCCATTATCATTTTATATGATTTCATTTCAATTACTTTGTTATTTGTTTTTTACATTTACATTTTTGTAGTCCTTGTGGACACTATTTTCCTGGTTTTACTCACTTAGTGCCAGTCTCTTATGCTCCTCTGAATTCATAAGAATCATTTTTCTTACAGAAGTATAATCTTCTACTACATTCATATACCATAATTCATTTAGCCTTTCACCACCCAGTGGGCATTTTATTTCCATTTCTTTGATACCATAAGAAGGGTTACTGTAAATGTTTTGGTATACAGGGGACCTTTCTTTTTACCTTTAACTTCCTTGGGTTTTATCTCTAACTGATGAGAATATAAACATTTTAGTTATTTTCTTTGCCTAATTCAAAATTACTTTTCATAGGCTAATGCTTAGAAGTGACCAGGACCTTAGTTCATCTAGTTCAACTTTCCCATTTTACAAATGAGGAAAATGAGATGCAAATTTGTAAATTCCTGGTGCTTATTACCTTATCTTAAATGTGTGAAGCAAATGTATTAACAGACCACAGAGGAAAAACATAGTAATGGAACTGATTCTCTAATACTGTTTACAAAATAATGCTCTTTTTTTTTTTTCAGACTTTGATAGTGAACCATGTCTTCATCTTACACTTGAAGATTGTGCAAGGAGAAATAAGACTAGGAGAAAATCTCCCACATAAAATTTCTAGTTAGTGAGGTAGGAGCAGGGCCTTAGATGCCATTTTATCATCCAGTTACCAGATACTGGGAGAAAATTTCAGTCCAAAACGTTAATAAGGGCTGTCCAATTCCTGTTTGAGGGGAGGAAAGGAATGCTCTTTTTTTTTTTTTTTTTTTTTTTTTTTTTTTTTGCAGTGTAGCCAAAAGAATAGCCTGAAGGAAGCTGCTAAGAGCTAACTTCCATTGTCTAGATTTAAGTTAATAAAATTGCAGCCTAATGGAATTTCCTCTAAGAAATCTCCAGAGTCTTTATTGCTCCAGGGTCTCAGTATCAGAAATATGTGCAGGCTTTTATCCAGAATAAATCTGAGAGTATGGCTCAGTTTAGAAGGGAGGGTACTTTTACATACTGAGTGGCATTCCACTTGATTTTTCCTCATATTTTTGAATGACTAAGCATTTTAGGTAATTAAACCAAGGACCCGAAAATGTGGGTTTTATTTTTTGCCTTAATTTATAGGATAAGATCATATTACTTACACAATTGATGAGGGCTGAATTTTAAAAATTCCAATTCTATTTCCCTTACATTGAATTGGAATTGAAAATAATACAATTCGATGTATAATTATTTAAGGCTTTGAATGTTGATATTTCAATTTTCAGCCATTATCTTCATTCTCATCATTAAATAACTATTCTTTGTAACTTGTGCTGGGTTCAAGGCATAGAGGAAATGCAAAAAAGTTTCAAGATATTGTTGTTGTTGTTGTTTTTTTTTCTAAGATCTAGAGACATTATTCTTCTTTTTTTTAAGTTTGTTTTTTAACTTTTAAGTTTGGAATCTAGGAGCCCCCAAACTTGTAGCCTCGTAAGGTTCAGTGATCCCCAGTTTAGTTAGTTTGAAGGTGAAAGCATCAAGCTTGACCTTGTCAGGTGAGAGTTTCTCTCAGAGGAAAAGTCCAACTTCTGGAGTCTCAGACTAACAATAGACCTTTAAAGTAGTTCAAATAAGGATGGCTAATCCCATCAGGTGTTAAGTATCTCTTTTTGTCCCAAAGGTTTCTCCCCTTAGGCCAAAGTCCTTTACCTAGGTGGCCTAGCCCTTGGCTGGATCCTTCCCATTTGTGTCTATTGTAAAGCATTAGCTTCTCACAGTTATTCCTGTCTAGAATGCCTCCTTTTCCTTTGTCACCAAAGGTATTTAAGCTTCCCACTTTAAAGGCTTCTGGGAGTTGTAAATCTAATCTGCTTGGCTTTCCCAGAGGTCAGTGACCAGAGAACCAGTTTCAATCCTCAGATCTCTACATGGGTGTATAGCACACAGGAGGCCTAATTTACCACTGAACCCCTTTCCTTAATTAAAGACTGATTTTTTCTAACTATTTAATAGTTCTGTGTTTTTTCCCAGTTAACAAGCTTTATTGAAAAACTTTGTTTTCATATTACTCATTTCCAGATTTTCTCAGCTATTTCCAAATAGGTTCTTTCTTTTAACAAAGATAAAATTGGAGTGAAATTAAGTTGTCTGAGAGTGTATATAGCATTCTACATGCTGGTCGCCCATTTCTCTAGGGAAGGAAAAAAAGCATCACCTGTTTGAGAGAAGGCTTCTATTCTAATCAGGAAGATAAGAAATACATGTAAAAATGCAACAAAGGTTCAAGAAATATTTGTCAAATATCCCAGCACAAGGCTATCCTAAGTCCTGTGGTTGCAAAGAACAAAAAATGGTCTTTGTTATCAGAAAACTGAATTGTACTGATCAATAACAATGCAAATTAAGCATAGACTAAGTGGTAAACTAAGGAGTATAAGTAGAGGTCAGAGAATAATCAGAGGAATCCCGGGATCTAGGAGGACTATCTTGTCTTTCTTATTGTAATGTAAATGGAAAAGTCCAAAGGGGGAAGGCTATGTTTTCCCCAGTTCAGTTATTCTATTTTTTTTTTAAGAAAAAATCCTTAAAATTATTTCTGTGTTATTATCTTAAAATTACATGTAAGGTAGTATATGGGTAGAGATCTATATTTTTAGTTAGGAAGCCCTAGGTCCAAATATCAAATATTGATCTGATCATCACCAAAATTGAAAGAGATAAAATGAATAAAAATTACGCTCACACACCCTATAGTTCCCCTTTCATACTTCTTTCCCCCCCTTTTCAGTTAGAGATACTCCAGCAGGTAAGATTTCTTTCCCTATCTGCTACCAGGAAAAATGAAAAAAATTCAGGGACACAAGAATTCATTTTGATTGTGTGTCTACTGGAAAGAGACAAAGATCTTGTACTCTTCTCCTAAAGGAAAACTAATTCAGAGTATTTCAGAATAACATTATATGCTTATTTCAAAAATATGTTACTTGATGAAGATTGAATTTATTTCTATATTAGTAATATGAATAATATAATTTATAAAAATATATGGGAAACATACCTCATTTTTGCAAATGTAACTTAATTACTCACACTAATGGAGAATTTTATGCATGGTTTATCTCAAATCATGGATAAAATATGTAAATTATGCATAAAATAAGAAAACTAGATGATTATCTTATGCTATAATTATTGAGTACCATACTTTGAAAGAATATACTTCAACAGTTTTGAGTATTTGTACTTAAATACTGACATTAGTATTGCTAAATAATTTGATTTGAGGCAGTTAGATATATATATAGAGAGAGAGAGGGAAGAACTGGACCTGGAGTCAGGAAGACTTGAGTTGAAATTCGGCCTAAAACACTTATCTGTGTGGCTCTGGGAAAGACATTTAATTTCTGTTTGCCTTAATCCACAGGAGAAGGAAATAGGAAACCATTCTAGTTTAACTCAAACACTCAAAATAGGAAGATGGGAAACAATATTTATTTATATGTATGTGTGTATGTGTATGTATGTATATTCCTTACCTTAAGGAGCTTATATTCCCTCATGGAATGTGTGGAATACAATGTGTAAAATGGTAAAAAAAAAAAAAAAAGTAACAAAACAAAAATACATTTTTAATTTTCTATTTTCAATAATCAAAGAATATTCTGGGATCTTATGGACCCAGGAAAGCAAAGGAATTGTAAATTCATCATTCTTACCACCTAAGTAGATTTTAAAGAGATAACTGGAAATCCTTGAGGCATTTCTGTACTGGAGGCTAGATTCTAAAGCTTGGTCCAAATTTGTTTTTCTTTTATTCAGATATTTTTTTGAGGGTATTAAAAATGACAAATTTCTACACTGACAAATTTCTACACTGATTTCATTTCTAATAAATATCTTTTGTCTATTTTATGTGTTGTAGGTATCGCCATGTAAACTGTAAGCTTCCTGAGAGCAGGGACCCTTTCTAATAATTCTTTGGTATAATAAGCCACAGGATTGAATTTAGCTTTTTGCCCACAGTCAATATATTTTTGACAGAACAATAAGATGGTGATTTCTCTTTGGCATTCTCCAGTGACTCACAATTTGCCATTAATCAAAGAGAGTAAAAAAAAAAATCTTTCAGAAATTTCCTAGGAAAGCAGCTTTGGTCATCCTTAATATAATTTAAACCGCAACAGCAAAGAAATAATAATCAAACAATATTTCATGAAATTAATTATTAAAATAATAATAATTCCCAGAATCATAGACTTTATGTAGATTTTGAAGTTTTCTTAAGCAGTTTACAAATGTTATTTCATTTGATCATCAAAACTATCACATAAGATGGGTTCTATTATTTTTCTCATTTTTAAAAAGAAGAAGAAAAGAAGAAAAAGAAAGAAGGAAGGAAGGAGGGGAATAAGGAAGGTTGGTTTATATGGTTCCATTTTGTGCCAGTGCCTGTGAAGTACTTTAGAAGTATGATCTCATTTTAACCTGGTAGTAAGTCTCTAAAGTCACATTCATACTCAAGTCTTCCTGAATCTTGGATCAGTTCTTGATCAATTGTGCCATCCAGCTGAAAATAATTAAATTTTAATCAATTTTCTTACTTGTACAATAAAGAAGTTGGATTAGATGGACTATAAGATGGAGTGTGAATAACACTCACCATTTTTTTCTTTCCCTGGACTAGGAAAGAGATTAAATACCTATCGTAGCCCATCTCTAGCATTTTTTACCATGTAGTTGGTAGCACAATGGATAGACCACTGGGCCTGAAATCAGGAAGATCTGAGTTTGAATACGGCCTCAGACACTTCCAAAAAGTGTGACCCTGTATAAGTAACTTAATCTGTTTCATTTAGCATTCTCTTCTATAAAATAGGAATAATAATAACACCTAACTCACAGAGTTCTTATGAGGATCAGATAAGATAATAATTGCAAAACTGTAATACAATGCTCAGTGTAGAGTATGTGCAATATGAATGTCAGTGATAATCATTAATTACAATTATTCACATGATACAGTTATTCACATACATGCGTAGGTGCTTTCACAAACAAAATGTCTATTTAAAATCTAAATCTAATTGTTTATTAATGGACTTCAGTGAATGTTACTACATTTGTTCTCTCACTGAGAAAAATGATTTTGACAATATCTCCATAATGTGCATTTATCAGACAGATTTTAAAATGTTGTTAATAAGCAATTAAAATATCTTTGGTATTCAGAAGCTGAATCCATTTGCTGGGGACACATCAGTCTTAATGTTTAGAGGGTGCAGTATATCTACTTCATTCTTATTCCAGGAACTATGCCAAAACTCTTCTTCAAAATGAAAAAAAAAAAAAAAAGTAGAGACATAAATATTGTGTTGCAACACGATAGGATGAATGACATTTGCTGTGGCTCAAAGATGAGTTTAAAAATAGAGTAATATAATCTTGAACCTTTCAAAAACATGCCTCACTGATTAAACCTGAAATTCCTTAGTTAATTATTATTTATAATATATGATATTATAAAATATATAGTAATATAATTTATAATAATATAATATCGTATATATTAATTTCATCTCATAGCAAAGATAAATCATTGGTCATGAGTATGAAATGAAAGGCACATATGGGTTTTATGTGTTCTCTCTCTCTCCCTCTCTCTCTCTCTCTTTCTCACACACACACACACACACACACACACTCACTCACACTAATCTTAAAAAAAGAGAAACCCAGGCTCTTAGTACATAGTTTTCTTCTCCATCCATTTTCCTTAAATTAATCCTCAAAAATTACTGCTACTGATATAATTAATAAATTTAGAAGTTTCATGCATACTCTTCTTTTTCTCTTCTACTATGTATATGAAAATAATTTCTTTACTGGGCATGTGTTAAATTTTAAAAAATTATTATATAATTCTTAGAAAGAGAATTGTTTCCTGGCCCGACTATTGTCCGAAAAAAATGAGTTTTATATTTGAATAACTAAATATATTGCTAAATAGTCACTCATTTTAATTCTAGCATGAAATTTTTTTAAAAATGCCTGTTGTAATGAACTGCTATTATTTATTTATTTCTAATATGATTTATTAAATATGCACTCACTGCCTAAAGGCCTTTGGGAGCATATATAAAAACAGGGAAAAATACATGAATTAAATTAAATATACCAATAGCTAAACTCCTCATTAAAAAGAACAGCAGGGCTCAGTCACTGCCGCACCAAAAAAGATAAATGTTGCACTGTCTATCTATAATTCAGTTTTGATGGCTCACTCAATACCTGACCTCCATTGAGAATGGCAGGATTATGAAATTAACATTTTTGTGCATAGATGATATTGTCTATTGTCTATACAGAACAAGAAGGCCACTGCCAGTGGAACTAAAATGCTCCATAGCAGTAAAATGATGAAACCCTAATGGTCTAGTATGTACTGATCTAGTGATCAGATCACACAGCCTCTTCCTTGACTCATTTCTTCTTTTCTTCCTCCTTACTCCAAACTGTTGCCCAGCAAAATAATAATAATAATAATAATAATAATAATAACTCCTTCCTGTTTCCTACAATATTTTTTTCAAAATTCAGTAGTTTTTGGGGTGAAAATTATTGTTAATATTTACAAATAAAGTCACTGTTATGAATAAGTAGAAAGATTCTGACTTATTTTATTTAAATGACTCCATGAGACTTGACCTGTCCATGAAATACCTCCTCCAATCCTTTAAAGATTCCTATCATCATAAGCACTTTTGTACTTTAAAATCATTGTTAAAATTAGCCTATTAGTTAATTAAATCAACTCTGAGGTTCACTTGATGCCCAGCAAATTTGTAAACATTAGGGTAAATAAAAAAGATGAGGAAGTTCTTTTTGGGAGGAGCAGTGGCAAAGTAGGCATAAGGAAACACTCTAGTTAAAGGTGTAAACCAGTGCTTCCCAAACTTTTTTGGCCTACTGCCCCCTTTCCAGAAAAAATATTACTTATCCCCATGGAAATAAATTTTTTTTTTAATTTTAATAGCAATTAATAGGAAAGATAAATGCACCTCTGGCCATCACTGCTTCCCTGGATTGCTGCAGCACCCACCAGGGGGCAGTGGTGCCCACTTTGGGAATCACTGGCTATTTTGGAAAGCAAATTGGAAACACACATATTTCAAAGAATTGACTAGAGTCATGTAGAGTCATGCCTTTTGTTCCAGCATCACTGCTAAGGAAATATCCAAACAAGTCAAAGAAAAAAGAATCTCATATAATAACATTTAGCATATAGAGAGAACTTTAAGTTTTACGAATAGCTTTACGAATACACCATTTTATCCTAACAACAATTCTTAAAAAGAAGTGGCATTATTATCAATATTTTACACATGAGTAGTGAGACAAGAAGAAAAGTTGAAGCAGCTTACTCAAGGTTATGTAGCTAGCAATTGTCTGAGGCTGAATTTGAACTCAGACCTTCATGACAGGAAGTCTAACACTCTACCTCCACATTTGCATTTTTCTAGTAAATCCAGTTACTACAACAGCAAAACCAAATTTTAAGTTTGACCTAAACATTAACATCTTTTCTACACTTTTTTTCTAGACAAACAAAAACAATAGATCAAGGACAAGTTTAGAACACTTGGCAATTCCTGAGACAATTTAAATATCTTGGGAGCTGACTGGCCTGGTTTCAGGACTACCTTGGTCACATCAAAGAAAATTCTAATGGTTGCTCATGTCAACCTGAAATGTAGAAACCGCAAGTCTGTAGAAACTTGAAATCTAGAAACTCCAAGTTTGACCTTGTTGTATGAGAATTTCTCCCAAATCCTAGACTCAGGAGATTCAGACTAAGGCTAAGCATGGACCTAATCACATGTTAAGTACCTTTTTGTCCTGGTAGGTTTTCCCCTTGTATCGAAGTCCTTTCCCAAATAAGCCCAGACCTTGGCTGGACCCTCCCTTTTATATTTATTGTAAAGCAGTGGGGTATGATGCCTGGCTTTTAAAATTCACTAAGTAGGGAGGGCTCCAACCCCATGTAGAATGGACCTTTACTACCCCATGGCAATCGGTGAGTCACCAGAGAGAGAACACCATGAAGCTATGTAAAGGGACAGCTTGAGCCTTGAGCCTTCGATAAGAAATAATTAAATACTGATGTTGTTGCCTTTTTTCTAACTCATGTGGGGAAAAGTTAGAGGGAACCACGTTGGTTGACATGAGTCATATTATGATACTTTAGGTCTAAGATCCAAGCTATGCATGGAGGTATCTGAGGTATATACTTGAAAGGCTGTCCCCGCATATTTTACATTTCAGATCTATTTAATAAATGGAATTGTTAAGCATTTCTTTTGGCCTAGGTGTGTTGGGGAAAAGAAATACTACTGGAACAATAAGAACACAATGACTGTAGAAAGTTTGGCATCTTCTGCTCTCTCACAAAGGAAGAAAGTCATTGGATTTGATACTTTCCTACTAGTGCATTCTATGCTATAATATAGTTTTCATCCCTCTCCTGTTAAAATCCTCCTTTCTCCAAAGATTAATAAAAAGTGTACCAAGAGATAAGCCTTTCTAATGATTATGGATTGCAGATTTTTAAGAAACCATTGAAACTTATTTTTGGACATCATGAAATTTGGCTTGGAATTCCCCAGATATCTTATAATAATACATGCCCTCATGTATTTCACACTTAAAGGATATTCCAATAATTAAAATCTATTGTGACTTCCTTTCATTTATGGTCAACAAAACAAATCTGGTTTTGTGCTAGGATAGTACCCTTTTCTAGAGGACTACTAGGAAATTGGATATAATTTAATACCTCACTTGGTATAAAAACTATTCAGTCAAATTGAAGTTTCCAGAGCCTCTTCCATGCTGTTAAGTTTTCTGTAGTGATTTCAGAAATATTATTTTGGGGGGAGGAAGAAAATGGAAATAACATTTTGACCTTGGGGACACTTGCACTGGTCCAGTCTCCAGAGCAGAATTGCTTAATCATCTTTTGATATTCGTGAGTGAGTTTCCAGCTCATCCTTCTGCATAGTCACAGGTTTTTAGGTTGAGGCAGAAAGGCATATACCAAAAGTTTCACTCTAAGCTAAGCTGGTGATTCATAAAGAACACAGATCCAGGGCAATCAGTCTACCATATTCATAAGGATATGGTAGATAATAAAAAGTTTGCAATTTTCCCTTTTTTTCTTACCTTCTTTACACTTAGCAAGGTATAATCTAACTAGCCCAAGGGGGGAAAAATGATGTATAACTGCTTTGGACTCAAGGAAACAAAAACAAAAACTCTCTCTCAGTTGAATGGTTCATCATAAAGAAAGGAAAGTGGTCATTGTTTCTAGAAAGAGGTTACCTCTCTTTAGTAGCCAAGGAATGACTAATGACTTCCTTCCAAAGTACCTGCTTTTAAAAGAATGAATGTCTCCTAGGCCTCAGAGAGATAAGTATTGCTTTACTACTAGTAGCTTAGCTAACAGTTGAGACATGAAAAAAGAAAGAAAAAGAAACTAGACAATATTTCAAAGCCAACTCCTATAAATGTAAGAGTAGATATTGTCCATCTCTGCCCTTAAATCACCCAATACCTCAACCATTTTTATACCTTTCAATTTATTTTCTATATCACCTGCAAATTCTCATCATCTGAAGCCTGCTAGCCCAGGGGAAGCTCCTGGGTGTTCTCACATCAGCATAATTGCATATCCCACACTTCCCAGAGGTAAAATACCCCTATAGCAGTGCTCCACTCTAAAAGATTAATCTCATGTTTGGTGACACAATGAGGATTTTGCACACTGCCACATTATCCATTTGTATATCACTGGTTCTATTTTCTAGAATTGCCCTGACCTCACCAACATTTTTTTTTTCTAAACAAAATAATTACTTTCTTTTTGTTCTAGTCTCACACAGAATACTAATGTAAGATTCAATGAATTACTTTAGTTCTCTAATCCCTATTATGAAAAATGTCATGGGTTAATATATTTATGCCCCACTGAGAATTAAAGGGGAAACAAAATGCTTTGAGATTGTAATGAGGCCATGTATTAATGAAAGAAGGTCAGGAGATATCACTGACAGTAGATAAGGCAACATTATTTTCTATAGTAGCCAAAGCAGGCACAATTCAATGATGAGGAGTGCTTTTATTTTTGGATTTGAAGAGAAATAAACCAAGACTATCCCAGTAGATGTAGACCATAAATAAGATTCCCTACGTAGCTTAGAAGGCAAAAAAGATGGCACATAGCAGTACCATCTCCACGTTCAAAGAACCAGTGAGCAGATAACAATCTTGTGAGAAGGAGGTGGTACAAAATGATGCCCTGGTTTCATGTTCCAGTGAGACCTCAACGCTGCAGAGGTATACAGAAGACTGATCAAACATCTACAAGATAGATATTATAAATACGGGAAACAGGAATCCAAAACAGCACAACTCCTCATCACTTTTTTGTTTTAATTCATTAGCCAGAGAGGAAGGTGGAATAAGGGCAAAATATCCCAAGTCTCTGTAAACTCAGTATGCAGTCCTTAAATTAATCTTATTGACAGGTTCACTTGTGACAGGTTCCAATTCTATTTCTAGGCATGAACAAGCAATTGAACCAAAATGCTTGGAATTTTAGAGGATGCCAGCTAGAAAAAGACATTTTGTGTTCTCAGGTTGAAAGCAAGTGTTAACTGTTGTTGAGGCTTGGTCAGACAATATTAAAATACACAAGAATGAATTTGTATTACAATATATACAATCTATGACAGATACAAAGTCTAATATCAGGTTAGCAAAGAAAGGATGAACATGAGCCATGTATCTTTGAAGTCAAGAAACTGATTGCTATAGAATTATATTATATTATATTATAGATTTAGGAGAAGAAATCTTAGTTTTTCAAATGAAATTTGTGCCTCCATTTATATTTGAGAAAACCTTTGCCCAGTGAAATCAAATGATTTACTTAATGTCACACAGGAATTTCAGTAACAAAACTGGGATAGGAATCTATATTCTCTGGCTCCAAATCCAGTGCTTTTCCATGGTATTTATTATTTTGGCTGTTTAGTTGAATATGAATTATGGTAAGAATGTATAGTACCCGATTCTAAAATGAAGTAATTTGTATTCTTTATCTAACATCCTCCTCTCCATCCCCTCTGTGAAAATAAACATTGATCTACTTTGCGTATTCTTATAGAAATGGGTAATTGTATGTGACTGGGTTGGTGGGGAGCTATCTGGGAAAATTTGCAGTTTCTCACTTTGGTCATTATTATTGTTGTGGTGGTTGTTTTTTTTAAGACAGAAGGCCAACTCCTATCTGGTGATGGTAAGCTGTACTCCATCTTTAAGGCTGGGGGATAAACTAGATGACCTCTAATCATCTCTAAGCCATTTCATATTACTAAGAACATCAAGGTCATCTTTCATAAGCTACCTTGTCAACCCTCTTCTATATCTCAAAACCTTTCTAACCCTTCACTCATGCATCCTCCCCTTGCTCCAGTCTCTGATGAGATGGCCCCTTGTTTGTTAACTCTATCTTCACTTCAAGCTCTTTTCTTGGATCTCTACTCTCATTCACTGTTAGACCTTTAGAGAAATGTTTTTACTTTGGTTACCTCCATTTCTTCACCTCTCATTTATTCCTCAACTCTGTATTCTGAATTTCAAAACTTTCATGCAACCCTCAGAGGAGACTAATGAATAAACGAACCTTTATTAAGCACTTTGTGCTAAGCATTGTCCTGTGCTTACATATAAGAATAACCTAGAAAAGGGAGAATACTCTGGTGATAGTTTAATTATCTACAAATTTGGGGCTCTTTTTTGGAAAAAAAGATGGCCCCCTTTTATTGTCTTTTACATTCATATCTATAATACTATGATTTTTAGCCTAGCATTTAAGATTCCCTTCAAAATTTGGATCTAATTTACTTTTATGGCTTTATTCTACATTATTTTTCTTAATAAAGATCACTTTCCAGTCATCCTGGCCTGCTACCTGTCTGCTGTACTTGACATATAGTCACACCGGCTTTCTTTCATATATTGAAAGCACTTTTTTTACATTTTTGCTGGTCTAATTCCTCAACAAGGTTTTATTCAAACGTAATGCAAATGTCTGGAACATATGATCCAGATGACATTCCAGGTGTTAGGAATACAGAGAAAAAGCAGAAACAGCTCATGCCTTCAAGGAGATCACACATAACGGAGAGATACATTACAGAGATAAGGAGATACAAAACAAATGTATAATTATGGAATTCAGGAGGGAGAGGAGAAAGCTAATAGGAATATCAGATAATTCATCATGAGATGGTATTGGAGATGAACTTGCATTGGAATTAGCGTTTCTATTGGGTACAGATTAGGAGGGAAGGTATTCAAGGCATGCATGACAATTTTTACAAACACAGTAAAAGAGAGAGAATGTCAAATGTTAAATGGCATTTGTTCATTTTTTTCTTTTTATTCAAAGTTTAAATATTTGCTCTATGAAGCCTTTCCTGATGCCACCCTTAACTCCTCCATTCAAAAGTTTCTCTTGCTCTTCAAGTTGTTCTAAGGGACTTTGCCTAGAACTTTCCATTGTTTCTATTACATCCTATGTGGAATTGTATTTAACTCTGGATATAAAAAATTCCTTATGTGATACTTACGTCATAAATGGAAAAGCATGCAAAAATATTTGCTGAATGGAACAGAATACATTAAAATTCGATTTCCACTGTATTTCCCAAGTCATTTTCATTTAAATTTCTAGGATCAGAAAATTAAAAACTTATGACTATGTTTAACCACCCAAATGTAATGATTGTCTACCTACTTCTATGGGATAAAATTGTTTTGCTATTAACATGACCAAATAACTCAGCCTTGGCATACTTGTATATATGGAGATTTGCTGGCATGCTTCTGATTAAGTGATGGCCTATATGCAAAGGGAAGAGGTTTCTCTCCCAAAAGTCAAACTTCATAACTAAGCTTTTCTCACTACCAATCCAGTTATTTTGTTGACATTACCCTTGTTAGTTTTTTTAAATGAAATTAATAAACTATTTATAATTTAGTTCTATCAGGTACATCTCAAAATTTTATTGAAGTTTAAATTCACACACAAGCTTATTATTTTGTGGCATTTCTGATTATCATCACTCAAGAGAACAGGAGTCCATTACTTTTAGATGTGGAAAGTCTCTGAAAGGGATCAGGACAGCAACACATAACTCACAAAATATAAAATGATCTTTAACTTTAGGCAGCATAATTGCCCAACTTAAAAATTTTCCCAACTTAAAAAAATAATTTTTGTAACTATGAACTTGAACATCAGCAGATATCAACATTATTTTTTTCAAAGAACATCAAAAGACAAAGGTATCTCTTTAAATCTCTATTCCTCAGCTCATTGTAGTAGCAAAGATGCTCCAAAACTACCTTGCTTGCCTCCTTCCATTTCAAATTTCCTTATTCTTTTATGTCCATTAAATGATACAACAAATAATCTTTTTCTTTTCCTGTATATTGTTTTAAGTATTACTATCTTCACACTCATCTCTGTAATGAACATCTTCACCTTAAAAACATCTTTCCTTGTAACAAATATAGTTATGCAAAACAAATCTATACATTAACCATTTCTTGAATTATACAGCTTATCCTGCACTTCTAGTCAGTCATCTCTCAACCAAGAAGTGGGACACATGCCTCATTATCATGTTTCTGAAGTCATGACTGATCGTTGAGTTGGGAAAACTCATTAAAACTGTCTCTAGTTGCTAAGATATGGTTTTAGAGAGTATATTCATGTTCTCTCTTCTGTGCTTTTCTGGATAATTTAAATTTGATAGCCAGTTTGAAAATGTTTGCTTCTATTAAATTCATATCCAAAGTCATCAGAGTGTAAGGTTTCACAAGGACATCAGAAATGACATATGCATTTATATCTCTAGCATCAAAATATGATTTGGACTATTAGGACTAATGGACCTTCTTAGAACTATGTGTGGGACATGTATCATCTAATTTAACTCTGCTTTTCACTTTTAATGACATATAGTTCCTAGAGGAGAACTGATAAATTTCTGATATATTTCCTACATTCTACTATCAATGAGAAAATAATTCATTTTCCTTTTCATCAGAAGGCATAGTACTGTATTAAATTCATATCTAGATATGAATTATATAAATGTATCATATATAATATATAAATGATATAATTAATATAAATTCATAAACTTTATGGATAGGTCAATAATATTTAAGTAGTGATATCATTGTGGCATTTTATAATATAATATTTAAGCCATTTTTTCAACCTTATCAAAATGTTCTATAACTCAGTTCATGATTTGGCCTACAGATATCTTTAAATTGAGGAAGCATAAGCTCATCAAATTAGAGCTGAAAAGGATCATAGATCCATTAGATCCCTGTTGGCAAAACTGTGGCACACATGCCAGAGGAGGCTGCTTTTCTGCCCCTCTCCACGGTACCTGTGGTCATTTTTCATATCACCTTCCCCTCTGCCCTGCAGCCCCAAAAGAGTACTTCTTCCCTCATATGGCTGGGATAAGGGTCCAGCTCACATGCAGTGTAAGGATTGCAGTTGGGGCACTCAGTCTCTAAGAGGTTTGCCAACGTTGCCTTAAATGATTTAACTCCATCATTTTGTGAGGACATTAGGCAATGGATGACCAAAAAAAAAAGTGTCTTGTCCATAGTCATACAAATAACATATTTGTGATCCCCTTTCTAAATCCATGAATATTTCTACTATAACAGATTGTCTCTTTACCCATTTATTAATTTTTTTTTAAATAGTTCCTTATAAATAAATTATTCTTATCAGTGAGCTGGTTATATTCATGTTAGTGAGTTTTAAAGGAAGAGGCAGAAATAGAAGGCAAGAAAGGTAACAAATAACAAGACATTTGGGATAGAACTCTACAGTTTTACAGAATTCAGCCAAAGTTAAAAAAGTCAGGTAGTGATTATAATCTCAGACTGATTATAATGTCATTCTATTTCACCATTAAGATGTGACAAACAAGATGATCACAAGAAAACCTAGAAAGATGTGAAGTGAAGCAAAGTGAAGTGAGCAGAACTAGGAAAACATTAACACAATCAAAATAATAAAGTACAGTTTTCAGCTGTGAAAGACTTAACTATTATCAGGAAGGCAAGGATCCAAGATAACTTCAAGGGATCTGGGATGAAACAAAGCTACTGAAGAAAATGCAGATTGAATCATGCCATTCTTCATTTTATTTTTTCCATTAATTGTTTTCTAGTGTAAGCAAAATGTGTCTTCTTTCACAACAGAAAGAATATGGAAATATATATTGTACATTAACACATGTACCACCTATATTACATTACCTACCATCTTGGGAAGGGGAAATGTGTGTGTGTGTGTAGAATATAAATCACAAAATGTCAGAAAATAATTACAGAAAATAGTGTTGACATATAATGTGGGAAAAAAAAACCCTTAAAATAATTTAGCAGAGTGTCATTTGGTTTTCGTGGTTTGTGAAGACTCTAGTATGGCAAGGGAGCTGTGTCCTCTGTCTGGTCTCTTTTGATTAACCCTATCAGTCTAAATGAATTAATGGTTCCTTAAAAGAGAACAGTATATTCCTTTCACCTTGATAGGATTGGGTCTATCTGTCTGAAGTACATTTGTAGACATTTCCTTAAGGGGGTTTGCCAAAACCCAGTTAAAAAGCAAAACATTAACAACACAAAAACTCATTTTGTGGTAGGTTTTGCCCTGAACTTTCACATACGAGGTTAAAAGAATAATAAAAGCCAAGACCATCATTCATTCCTGTTAAAAACAAGGCTAATCACAGATCAATGTCTGGAAAATGAAAACTGCTGCCTGATTAATTTCTACAGTAGCAGCACGTTGTAAAGGACATTAAACTCCCTAACTCTTCTGCAGTAGCCTCTTTTTATACCTAAATCCATTTAGGTAGATTATTCTTAGGAAAATCTGGTTAGCCAAGAAATGAATCTGGATTATATAATTCTCTCTATCTGCACTTTCCCTCAGGTTGTTAATGACAAATACATTACAGTTATTTATTACAAATAGATTAGAGGTGTCAGTATAGTTCAATTGGTAGCAGGCTGATCCTTTAAAACTTATTAGGAATTGGGCTTCTTCCCAACGCTGACACTGCATGCTGGTGCATTACCAAGGGCTATATTTGTCAGAGAGACTTTTCTTTACGTTGATTACTTGGGAGGAAAAAAAAAATTCCATCTGCTTGTGCTTCAAAAATGTTCCGATTGTTTAGCATCTCCGGTCATAATGTGAAAATACAGAAATAACTTTGGTGTTCTTTCTAGCTAGTTAATGTCCACCCCTAAATAATTAGCCACATTGTACCTACTTCCAGCTCTGTAAGGGGGAACAGTAGGCATTCGGTGACCTACAGTAGACACAGGTTCTCCACAGCCCATGTACACTTCATTGTTCTGTTAACTGCCTTGAGCGAGAGAATGTAAAAGTCCTTAATACTTTAAAATCTCGTGTAATAAAAATATAAACAGATGTGCCTTTATAGTGCAAAAATAAAAGTCTTGATGGTTCCCTTGTGCCAAGTGCGTTCAGATCAATAATTCCCATTTATAGTCATTCGACACATTCATTTTAGTTATGGAATCATGAACCCAGTCTAAAATAAAAAATAGAACAATGAAGACATGTTATAAAGCAAATATATGAGTAGGTGACTACAACTATGTTCTGTATCAGATAAAACTACTCCAATTGTAACTGTAGCACTTTTTAACAAAGGTCTTTGGTTGTGGCTCTTTCTTTTTTGAATCTTTTAAAACCTTATCTTCCATCTTAGAATCAATACCATGTATTGGTTCCAAGGCAGAAGAATGGTAAGGGCTAGGCAATGGGGGGGGAGGGTAAGTGACTTGCCCAGGGTCACACAGCAAGGAAGAATTATAACTCTGGATGTAAACAAAGGCAATATGAAAATGATGTGTTTTTAAACTAGATGTTCACAAAGCAGATAAATATGGGAAAGAGCAAATCAACTTCCAGGTTTTCATGGGAAATTAAATTGATGCTCTCCTACCCATTATTAAAAGGCAAGTTAAAATGTCACTCTTTGATGATTTCAAACAAAAAACTCTACCTCCTGAATCCCACCATTTTCATTGGCTTTCTCTCATGCCTCCAATGCTTTCCTTTCTCATGTCTTTACTCCAGGCTTCCCTGGCTTCCTTCAAGTTCTACCTAACATACTGTCTTCTTTAACAAGGTTTTCTTGAGACGTCTGAACTCTAGTACATCCTCCCTGTTGATTATTTCCTATTTATCTTATAAAAATCTCATTTGTATACAGCTGTGTATATGCGTTTTGTGTGTAGCTTAACTTTGGCTCTCCCCCAGCACTTCAATCCAGTGCTCAGTACTTAACAGCACTTAATAAACATTTGTTGAATTGAGTTCTGTTTAATTATTCAAATATTGTTGAGTTTGTTTAAAAAGTACTGTTTAAATAAACCAGGTAAAGGAGGAGAGACTCATAAAACATCTGTCCTTTTTAAAGAATAGTGAACTGCAGGGGGACGTTGGGAATTTAATAAAGGGATATTGTTATGAGTGTTCAAACTGTTAGAAAAATAGGCAAAATAAAATAAAAGCTGAACATTTGTTATGTGAATACTTCACAGCAAGAAATCTGTATGAAGTTCATAACTACAGTACATTAGGGTTTGATTCATAAAAAAAGGGATGCATACAATTCTATCATGTTGTTTTTTGAAACATTCCTGTGTATGAATTAGAAGGATAATTCTATTTGACACCACAGGAACACAAGCCAAGTGCCACATGAAGAAAGAGGCTGAAACAGGAATCGTTTGTTTGCCCTCATTTAGAACATTTTCTTTGCTTATGCATATGTTTTAATCCAACCATTTCAACAAGGCAGTTTTGTTGCTATGTTGCTGGTTTTAATCTTATCACATAGGAAGGACAATCTAAATCTTTCACTAAAGAGACTCCTATATAGGTTGGATCAAAACATGTTGATAAATTATCTATTTTTTAAATGTTAGGTTTCAATGGAAATAATTTAAGCCTGTGGCTTATACACCCCTCTGGACATTTGACCCTATTTTTTTTTTCAAACTTTACCTTCCGTCTTAGAATCAATACTTTGTATAGGGCTAGGCAATGGGGGTTAAGTGACCTGCCCAGCTAGGAAGTGTCTGAGGTCAGATTTGAACCCAGGATCTCCCATCTCTAAGACTGACTCTCAAGCCACTGAGCAAACCAGGAGCCCCCTCCCCTATATGGTTTTAATGATATGTGTGTAACTGGTAAAAAAGAAAATCTTCATTATTTTACAGTAGATCAGATATACTCAATGGCAATAAAAAGGACAGTTTGAGTAGACATCCTTGGTTCATGTGCCTCTTTCCTATAGTTGCAATTTTTAGTGGAAAGAGGTTTAGACTCATTCTGCCTGGTCCGAGGGCGGAAGGAGAATAATCCAGTAAAAATCATAGATTGGTAGATTTAGGCCAATAGGGAAGAAGAAAAGGCAGCTCAATGGTCAGTGAGTAGATTACTGGGATTATAGTTAGGAAGACCTTAGATTGAATCCAGTCTAATAAACTTTCTTTCTGTGTAGGAAGTAGTGTGTAGTGAGTCCCTGATTATGTCACTTAACCTTTGTTTGCCTCAATTTCTTCATCAGTAAAATAGAGATAATAATGGCACCAACTACTTTGGATTGCTGTGAAGGTCAAATGAGAAAATATTATAAAGTATTTAGCCAGTGCTTGATACATAGTAGTTGCTTAATCCTTCATTCCTCTGTTTTCTTTCCTTTCTTCCTTCCTTCCTTCCTCTCTCCCTCCCTCCCTCCTTCCTTCCTTCCTTCCTTCCTTCCTTCCTTCCTTCCTTCCTTCTTTCCTCCCTCCCTTCTTTCCTTCTTTCCTCCCTTCCTTCCCTTCCTCTTCCTGTTCCTTTCTCTTTCTTGCTTTGAGTCTTTGATTCTATCCCTATTTGATTATGTCCCCATCTATCTTCTCTGACTCTTTTCCACTGTATATCTCTCTCTGAACCTCTATGACTACTGACTGATTTCCTTCTTCATCCCCTATCCATGCACAAATGATATAAGCCCTAATTATTAAAATGTATATAGTTAAAAGAAACAAATGAACAGAGTTGTGCATGAAAATATATGACAACTAGAGTTCTGCTAGTGGCAGATCACATAACCCATGATGATTCCTTTCCTTCTAGGCTCAGCTCAAATGTCATCCCTTTCTTGCAATCTTCTCTAATTACCTGTCAGAGTTAAACACTCCACTTTTTGAGCAACCAAAGCATCTGTCTTGGCAATCTAAGTAAACCAATCAATCAAAAAGGATTTCTTATGTATTTATTGAGCATTCGACAGTGTGCTAAACACTGGATAAAGAAAGGCAAAAATGTCCCTGCCTTCAAACAGCTTATATTACATATACTCTGTGTGTGTGTGTGTTTGTGTGTGTGTGTATTTAAAAGACAATATATGCATATAACCTTAGATGGGAGGGATCTAGCAGCTGATATCCTGGAAAGTTTCATAGTGGCATGAATATTTTGCTTTGCTATGTTATTTATTTTTAGTTTTTTTTCCAGATTACATGTTGAAAACAATTTTTAATAATTGTTCACTGAGATTTTGCAATGCATGTTCTCTCTTTCCCTTGGATACCTCCCCCTCCCCAAGACAGCAGGTATTATTATTATTTTAATTATTATAATATCTTCCATTATTAAATATTATTATTTAAATAGGAAAGGCAGGTAAATGTTTAAAATATAATTATTTTTTAAAACAAATTAGACTGCTGAACTCTATTATATTTTTATACTTATACTAAAACTATTATTCTAATAGTGACTTTAATGGTAGATGCAAATCTGGAATTTTAAATTTAGGGTAACATTTATAGACAATGTATGATTTTGGCATATATTCTTAAGTGACAACTGAGAAAATAAATCAGTAATAATGGCATTAAAAGTAGATTAAACAACAACAACACAATTTTTTTCTCCCGTAGCTGAAACCATCTTTTTTTTCTTATTGCAGATGGATTTACTAAGGATAAAAGATCATATTTGGATTTCAGAAGCTTGGATTTGATATATGATGATAAGGTATACTGTATTCAATGACCTTGAAAGGATGAAAGAACTTCTTAATAAGGAGTAAAAGGTTGAAATTATAGTAATTGATCCAGAGACTGACTTCTAACCATGAACCTATTACACAAATGGTAATTAGAAGCAATGAATTAATTCAGCACATGACTGAAAAATTAGAGAACAAAGCTAACTCTAGAAACCTAAGGACTTTAGTTAACTACAGAGATGAACAACTGTGATACAGCTTTGATTTTCATATCTTGATTTATATAACTGCAGAATCCTTATTTCTCTAGAGAATGTAATAGCTAAGTGCAATGTTTGCCTGAAATATTCTGTGCCATTTTCCAGATCAAACTCATCAAGAATATTACCAGTGGCTAGGAGAAGCAATTTATTAATGATGCCAATTTGTTGGTACAGTAAATAGTTATTTATCTGAGAAATGCTTAGGTTATTTATGTTAATTATGTCATAATATTAATAGAAAAAATCATTATTAAATATCTAGTTACACATGGCATTAGAATAATTATGGAGAGAGACAGAGAGAGAGAGACAGAGAGAGAGAGAGAGAGACAGAGAGAGAGAGACAGAGAGAGAGAGAGAGAGAGAGAGCGAGCTTTGGGTTTTGGTACCATATTCATCTTTATAACTTAGTAAAGATTAAACATTTATGATTCAATTTAATATAGTAATTATTTTAAAATATATTTTGCCTTAAAATATTTCCCATCGTGGGTAAAAAAAATTAATAATTTTTAAAATTGAGTTCCAAATTCTCCCCTTCTACCTGTCTGTCTTCCTTGAAATAGCAAGGAATTTGAGAACAATTATGCAAGCAAAATCATGCAAAACATATTTCCATATTAGCTATTTTGCAAAAGAAAACAAAAAAAATTTAAAAAGGAAATGTTTAAAATGTATGCTTTAATCTGCACACAGAGGTTTTTAGCTTGTTCTCTCTCAAGGTGGATATCATTTTTGATAATGGTCCCTTGGAACTGTCTTGGATCATTATCTTCATCTAAGTTGCTAAGTTTTTATTTTATTTTTTTCAGTCCTTCAGTTGCGTGTCTATAGTTATCCATAGGGTTTGTTTTCTTTTGTTTTTGCAAGAATACTGGATGTTTTCCATTTCCTTCTCCAATGGATCCAAAGGATTTTTTTTTTTTGGTCATGCAGAGGTTAAGTGACTTGCTCAGGGTCACACAGCTAGGATGTGTCTCAGATGAAGCCAAAGTTGAACCTCAGGTCTTCCTGATTCCAGGCCCATCATTCTAACTACTGAATCAGCTAACTGCCCTCTATTAATCAGAGGATCTAAATCTTTACAGTTGATAATCCTTAAAATATTGCTATTACAGATTCTTTTGGTTCTGTTCATTTCACTTGGTATGAGTTCATATAAGTCTATCCAGGTTTTTACAAAATTCCTGTTCATTTCTTAGAGTACACACAATCATATACTACATTCTTCACAATCCTCTACTACCACTTGATCAGCCATTCCCCAATTGATGGACATAGCATTTATTTCTAATTCTTTGCCACTACAAAAAGAGCTGTTGTCAACATATTGATGCATATGGTTCATTTTCCCTGTTTCTTTGATCTCTTAGATATACAGATCTATCAGTGGTATTGGTGTATTGGTTTGTACAGCTTTTTTTTTCTCTTTGAGCATAGGTTAAATGTGTTCTGAATGATTAAACAAGTTCATAACTCCACCAACAATGCATAAGTGTTCCAATTTTTCTGTATCTTCTTTAGCATTTATATTTTTCTTTTTGTTGTGTTAGGAATCTGATAATTATCAGGTACCATCTCAAAGTTGTTTTAAATTGTATTTCTCTATTAAATAGTGATACAGAGCATTTTTTCACATTATTGATAACTTTGATTACTTCTTCTGAAAACTGTTTGTTCACATCCTTTGATCATTTGTCAACTGGGAAAGAACTTTTATTTTTATAAATTTGAATAATTCCCTATATATATATGGGAAATTATGCCTTTATTAAAGACCCTTAATGTGAAAATCCCTTTCCTTGTTCCTTCTAAAGTTCCTGTTTTCCTTCTAAGTTTGCCTGCATTAGTTTTGCTTCCATAAAAGCTTTTTTTTTAATTTCATGTAATCAAAATTATGTATTTTACTTTCTGTGATACTTTCTTTCTCTTTTTTGGTCCTAAACTCTTAACTTATCCATTGACATGGCAAGTACATTTTATAATACTCCCCTAGTATACTTATGACATCATTTTTTCTTTCCAAATAATTTATCTATTTTGTAATGGGGAAATTGTATATAGACAGTTTCTCAAATAGAGATCTTATATCTGAATATATAGAGAATATTGTCCAAAATATAAGAATATGAGCCACTCCACAAATGATAAATCATTAAGATATGAGTGGGTGGTTTTTGGATGTAGAAATCAAAGCTATGTGTAAGTATATAAAATGTTAGAATTCATTATTGATTAGAGAAATGCATATCAAAACTATTGTGAGATATCTCACACATATCTGATTAGCTAAAATAAGAAAGGGACAAAATGACACATGTTGGAAGAGATATGGAAATATAGGAATACTAATACATTTTTGGTGGATTTTTTAACTGATCCAACCATATTAGAGAGCAATCTAGAATTGTATTTAATAATTTATAAAACTGTGTATATCTTTTGACCCAGTAATACCACGATTATATTTATTTCCTAAGGTTATCAAGGAAAAAGGAAAAGAAAATGAATGTTCTAAAATATTTATACCAGTTATTTTTTGGGTAGCCGGAAACTGAAGGAATGTCCTTCAACTGGAGAATGGCTGAACTAACCATGGCATATAATTAAAATGAAATATAATAAGAGTGCCATAAAAATTGACAAAGAAGCTAATCACATACACACACACACACACACACACAGAGGAATAAAAACCTAAAAAGACATGAAGTAATGAAAAACAAAGTGAGCAGAACTAAGAGAGTGTTGTACAGATTAAAAAACAAAACAAAACTATGATGATCAACTGTGAATGACTTAACTATTATCAACAAGGCAAAGATCTAGAACAACTCCAAGGGACTCAGGATGAAAAAGGATATCCATTGCTAAAGACAGAACAGAGGGAGACTGAATGGAGATTGAAATTTACTATTTTCACTTTATTTCCTCCATGAATTTTTCTTCTAGTGTTATATGTCTTTTTGTCACAAGCTGTTGAACATGGTCACACACACACACACACACACACACACAAGCTATATCATACTACCTATCTTCTTGGTGAGGAAGGAAGCGTAAGTGGAATGGGAAAAAAAAAGAATGAGAAATATTTTTGGACATAGGTAATGTTTCTCTTAGATGAGCATATTTATTATAATTTATTACATATTTTACAAATCATATGTATTATATTATCATGTTAGAAATTATATCATCATATATAAAAGAAATTAAAATAAATGTAATCCCCCCAAAAATATCTTATTTCCAGATTCTCTTGGACTATAGATTAGGAAACTGAGGATAAGATTCTTAGATGACTTTATCATGATGAACTTAAATGAACTTGATCAAGTAAGTCAGTTGAATAAAAATCCTATGCTACTTTCATTGTGCTCTGTTTCATCTTTCATTGTACTTATCACATCACTGCCTTTTATTAACTTTTGTGTTAAAAATCTATGTGTGTTCATATAATAGGTATTTAGTAGGTGTAAAATGATAATTCATCTCAGAATCATTTCATTAGTTGTCAAAATAATCCTTTTCATGATTATATTGGTTGTCTTTCTTCCCAATCTTTCCTTCCTCTGAATACTAGTGATACTGAACCTTTTTAATACAATGCTCATTTAAAATAATCCATAGAGGCAGCTAAGTAGCACAGTGGATAGAGGAATGGGCTAGAGGAGTGATGGCAAACATTTTAGAGGGGTGGGTGATGTGAGAAATGTCCTCAGGTGCCCTTGTAGAGGGGGAGGGGAGTAGCTGGGCTCTGAATCCCTCTGGATTTCTTATAACAGATTTTGGCAAACTCTGTGCTGGGGTGACAGTGCATGTGCCCATAAAGAGGGCTCTGAGTGCCCCCTCTGGCATATGTGCTATAGTAAAGAATTGCCTGCATGCGGCTAGAGTAAAGAAGACTTGACCTCCAGTCTCACTTCAGTCCCTTACTAGTTGTGGGAGCCTGGATAAGTCATTCAACCTATCTGACTTAAATTTCTCAACTGTATAATGAGAATAATCACAGCATTTACCTCTCAGGCTTGTTGTGAGGATAAAGTAAGAAAATATAGATAAATACTTTTCAAAATTCAAAGCACTATATTAATGATAACACTCATTATTTGAAAAAATAAAGTGTTTTCATTTATTTCTATTATAAAAACAATCCCTAATAAAAATAAAAATGTAGTCCAGCAAAGATTCAGTCATATAATCCTAATTATGGAACTATAACATTCTATAGAATTTTAATGTTGAATATTGTTAGAAAGATAGTTATTTTAATCAATAAAGTTTTTTTAATTGTTACTATGAAATATCATGTAACATCATAGGGATATAAAGGCAAAAATTAAAACCCAAATGATACCTGTCTTCTAAGAGATCACCTTCTGCTTCAAGTCTATAAATGTTACTTTTGCCTTCCAAAAACAAACTATACACTTTGAACATTTTTTTAAAAGCCAAGGTGTTGGATTATGATCTGTAGGAAAGATAGCATTTTGTCTTAAGTGGACCTTGATAGGAAAATTTAGGAGAGACAGAATATAATAAAGTAGAGCTCCTTAAAGTCTACTAATTTCAAGTTGGGTGGAAGGGGGTGCCTGGGATTGCAATATTACTGATACAGTACACAAATCAGGAAGTCCAAGACCTGGGGTCAGTATATGGGAATTTGGGAGTGTATTACAGGGGGAGAGATCTCTGAATGAGAAATAGTGTTCCAAGGTAAAGAGAGGAGAGAACATGTACTAAAGAGACATTATGACTCATAGGCCAGAGCAGGATACATAACAGAGAAATGCGCATCAGAGGTAAATGGGTCAAGAGGGGATGGCATTATTAAGGAAGGAAGGCTTTTGATGGTCTAAAATTATGACTCTTTTGGTCTTATCCACCTCCAATGAAATTTCATTACTTGTCAAAATCAATAAACAAACTGTATTCATTCTTCTGTGTTTTTAAGTAAATGTTTTGAGTATGTTAAATTAAGATACTTTGCAGGTGTGTTGATTATTTTTAAAGTAAAATATTTCTTATAGGATTTCTGGACAACTTTTCTAATGTCTTAATGCTAATTTACTTGATTTAAAAATCATTTAAAATGTTTAGTATAATTTAAGCTTTTATCACACAAACTTAACTATTTGTTCTTGAAGTATAAAATGTCAAAGTAAATAAATCTACGTTTATTTTTTTCATTTTGGTATCAACTGCCCAAATCATTTAACCACTATGGATAAATGAAGACATGCTTGTAAAATATTTTATATAAATATTCATCAACTAGTAAAATAGGTTTCTTTAATATAATACCAAAGATCCTAATCTTCCATTTCAAGAAGAAAAAAATATTTTATGTATTTGTGTGGGAGTTTGGAAGGTAGGTAAATGCATTTATATCCAGAATTTAAATCAGAACAATACAATTAAAAAAAACAACAAACTAATCAAATGCTCATAGATGGAATGTATATGAATTTATGTCATTTTTCCTATTAAATATTATATTATCAAAGAAATATTATTGTAGCCTTTGAAAAAGAACAAATCTATTTCCAAAAGCAGAAGAATGAAATAAATTATATCTACTATGTGCAGGCCATGATAGGTATATTGTGCCCTGTTTACTTTTTCAGTGGGCAGTCTAGTAAGTTTTTTGTTTTTTTTAATTTTCCTCAAAGTGTCTGGTATATAGTGTTGGAGAAGAGTAGGTATATGATAAATGTTATTTAAATTGAATTGGCATTTATTCAGATTTGGTAATAATTAGATTCAAAATTTGTGCATATCAGCCAAATATTGAGTTGCTGATTTTCCCCAAGTATCTCACTATGACTCTTGAAAGGGATGTTATCTAGTCTTATCACTGCTTCTTCATTAGAGTTTTCTTACTGCTGTCATTTTTGGCTTCCCCAGAACTCTGGCATCAATGGGAGCAACATCTAATGGAGACTCAAACTTTCCTTCCAGCACCTGACTAAATTTACCAAGCCAGGGATTTCCAAGTTCCTAATGGCTTGCTGACTACCTCTTCACTGAGGATTGGGATGATGTCTTATCTAAACTTTCCCCAAGCTCCAGCATGATATACTGTATGTGCTGGGTTTTTAACATAAGCTTCTCAATTTGAACTGAATTGATTCATGCCTATCAAGAACAAAGTTTTACTTGGGGTAAGTGACATCTGCAAGACAGTGTATGAAAAACCCAAAGAGCCCAACTTTTGGGACAAAAATCCACTATTTGACAAAAACTGCTGGGAAAATTGGAAAACAATATGGGAGAGATTAGGTTTAGATCAACATCTCACACCCTACACCAAGATAAATTCAGAATGGGTGAATGACTTGAATATAAAGAGGGAAACTATAAATAAGTTAAGTGAACATAGAATAGTTTACTTGTCAGATCTCTGGGAAAGGAAAGATTTTAAAACCAAGCAAGAGTTAGAGAAAATTACAAAATGTAAAGTAAATTATTTTGACTATATCAAACTAAAAAGCTTTTGTACAAACAAAAACAATGTAGCCAAAATCAGAAGGGAAACAACAAATTGGGAAAAAAATCTTTATAACAAAAAACTCTGACAGGGGTCTAATTACTAAAATTTACAAGGAGTTAAATCAATTGTATAAAAAATCAAGGGGCAGCTGGGTAGTTCAGTGGAGTGAAAGTCAGGCCTAGAGGCAGGAGGTCCTAGGTTCAAACCCGGCCTCAGCCACTTCCCAGCTGTGTGACCCTGGGCAAGTCACTTGACCCCCATTGCCCACCCTTACCACTCTTCCACCTATGAGACAATACACCAAAGTACAAGGGTTAAAAAAAAATCAAGCCATTCCCCAAATGATAAATGGGCAAGAGACATGAATAGGCAATTTTCAGATAAAGAAATCAAAAGTATCAATAAGCACATGAGAAAGTGTTCTAAATCTCTAATAATTAGAGAAATGCAAATCAAAACAACTCTGAAGTATCACCTCACACCTTGCAGATTGGCTAAAATGAAAGAAGGGAAGAGTAATGAATGCTAGAGGGGATGTGGCAAAACTGGGACATTAATGCATTGTTGGTGGAGTTGTGAACTGATCCAACCATTCTGGCTGGCAATTTGGAACTATGCTCAAAGGGCTATAAAAGACTGCCTGTCCTTTGATCCAGCCATACCATTGTTGGGGTTGTACACCAAAGAGATCATTGATAAACATACTTGTACGAAAATATAGCCGCTCTTTTTGTGGTGGCAAAAAACTGGAAAATGAGGGTATGCCCTTCCATTGGGGAATGGCTGAACAAATTGTGGTATATGCTGGTGATGGAATACTATTGTGATCAAAGGAATAATAAACTGGAGGAATTCCATGTGAACTGGAAAGACCTCCAGGAACTGATGCAGAGTGAGAGGAGCAGAGCCAGAAGAACATTGTACACAGAGACTGATATACTATGTAAAATAGAATGTAATGGACTTCTGAACCAGCAGCAATGCAATGACCCAGAACAATTCTGAGGGACTTATGGAAAAGAACGCTACCCACATTCAGAGGAAGAACTGCAGGAGTGGAAACAGAAGAAAAACAACTGCTTGAACACATGGGTTGAGGCGGACATGATTGGGGATGTAGACCTGAAACTACCACACCAATGCAACTATCAACAATTTGGAAATAGGTATTGATCAATGACACTTATTAAAACTAGTGGAAATACGCATCAGCCATGGGTGGGGGAGAGCTCGGTGGGGTTAAGGGGAAAGTACGAGCATGAATTATGTAACCATGTTAAATTTTCTAAAAAATTAATATTAATAAATGTTTAAAAAAATTAAATGTAAAAAAGAACAAAGTTTTATTTTTCGTGGAATAAATAAAAATGGGCATCAAATTAGATATTAACAATATTTTAATTATTAATAGAGTTCTTTTTTGTGGTCATGAACCACTTTGATGAGCAAAAATCTTTGGAATTCTTAAAAATATTTTTAAATGTATGAAATAAATTGAGTTCATAAGGAAAGGAATTCCATTGAAATACTCAATGTTAATAATTTAAGATCCTGAAATTAAGAACCCCTGATATAAACTAATAACATTTATTTAAAAGTGGTTTAATGAATTTTTATCACAGAGGATGGCCATCAGGTGGTGATGATGATGGATATTTGTTGGCACTTGGAATTATGAAAGAAATAGAATCATTACCATCTATATTAGTAAAAGGTAGAGTCATATTGCTAAAATTCCAGATCCTTAATTTTTAAAAATGCTATTAAAAACACATTTCTTATTTGAAATGATGCAAAGTGGAATAAGAAATACAGGAATACAAATATATCTGATGACTACAAAAATGTTCAAAGGAAGGAGGAAAAAGGAGGAATGAATGAAGGAAAATAGGAAGGAAGAAAAGGAAAAGGAATATATAAAGCATAGAAATCTTGAAGGAAAGAAGTAATGATCACATAGTCTTCTTCATCTGATTTCAATTTTAGTTTTCTCATTCGTGAAATATACCTCTTAAAAGAATTCTTTTAAGATGAGAAAACCTGTTTTTTTTTTAATGTTTCTAAAATAGTTTTCTACAGTTTTATGCTAAGGATAATAATCAACAAACATTTATGAAGCTCATATCATATTTCTGGTGCTGTCTTACCTGATTGGTAAGAAATACTGAACCATCTCTAAGACAATTAGATAAAATAATCATTAGATCCATAATGCTTATTAGGCATTGCCATGCTACTCCTAACCTTAAAGCAAATCAATCTGCCTGCCTGTCTGTCTGTCTGTCTGTCTATCTATCTATCTATCTATCTATCTATCTATCTATCTATCTATCTGTCTGTCTGTCTATCTGTCTTTCTGACTGTCTATCTACCTGTCTAAACAACAAATATCAACAAAATTCAAATTTCTACATATTAAGAACAGAAAAGTAAGAACAAATATGAAACAGAATCTCTATTGTATACAGCTTATTTTTAAAAGAAAAATATTAAATTTAATATGGTAGTTTTAACCCTGCCCTGTATCCCAATTTGAACTTCTACCTGGTCTCTTGGTTAACACATTAAAACAAACAAAAGATCATTAAATCTTTTCCCCTTAGACAACACTTGAAAAAATATGTTTAGTTCACAGAGGCATAGTCAGTCAAAAAAACAACTATTAAATGCCTAGTTTATGCCAGGTACTGTGCTAAAAGCTAAAACAACAAAGAAGGCAAAAGGTGGTTCCAGTTTCCAAGTATTTCCCAGTCTAATGTTGGAGATGATATAGGAACAAGTTATATGCATATATGCAATTAAGCTACATAGAGTATAAATTGGATAGAATCAAACAGGAAGAAGAAACTAGATGTAAGATAGATGGTAAAAGGCTTTCTGTAGAGCATGATATTTTGGCCAAATTTGAAGAAGCCAGGGAAACCATGAGGTAGGAAAGGGAGGAGGGAAAACACTCAAAACATGAGGAAGAGTCAGTGATATTGCCTTTTGTTTGTAAATGGCTGACTTGTTTAAGGAAAAGCAAGGAGGCCACTGTCAGTGAGCCTCAGAATAAGTTGGATGGGTAAAATATAAGAAAATTGGAAAGGTGGTGGTGATGGGGGGTCACAAAGGGTTTTAAACACTCAACAGCAGATTTTATATTTAATCCTTGAGATGATAGGGAGTCATAGAAATGTACTGAACTGGACTAAGAGGGTCATTCATGCATTTCAGGAAGATCACTTTGCTGAGGGAGAAGAGACAAGTGAGGAGAGATTTATAGCAAGTAGTCAAGCAGCAGGTGATTGCAAAAGTCCAAGCATAAGGTGATGAGGGAACACACTGGGGTGCTAGCAGTGTCAGTAGAAAATTGGGCGTGTATATAATGGATGCTTTAAAAATAAAATTAAGAGCTCCTAGGAAGAATTTATTATTGTTCAGTCTTCAGTAGTTCATGGTACCAAGTCAGTGCTTAATAAATGCTCATATCCTGTCCCTTCCCAATCCACCCAAGCTACCCTTAAAATCTGGATGAGATAGCATTTTAGTCACAGTCTGAGGATCCCACCAATTTTGCAGGTGGGAGTTGGAATAGGCATCTTGGGGCACCTTTAAATTTATTTCTCTATGACACAATGGTTTATACGATTACCAATTATCAGTCACTAGGAAATATGCTTTGAATTATTTTTCTAAGAGTATAGGAAAGATTCAAGCCCATCTGTTTATACTTTTTGGAGCTGTCTTCTCTATAACAAATGGTATGGTATGATTTCTGAGAAATAAGGTGAGGCTTCTTGACAAATTTAGACCATTTACCTAAGACTGTGGCATCATTAGCACTATAGGGTAACCATGAAGCAAAAAAGCCAACCAGATCTGAGACACTACAAGCAATCAAGATCTGACTAGCTATGAAACTGAAATACTATTCTCTATCATAGTTCTTTTTCAACTGGCTTTGGGCATTTAAAAAGGTGAGCTTCCTCTGCCAATAAATTTTTAATGAGAGCAAATTGCAGAGCTCCAAGATGCAGTTCATCCTTGCTTTCTCATTTTTACACATATCGTATATTCAATTTTGTCCTCGTTTAGGTTTCCCTTTGTCAATTAAGGGATATTGACAAGTAAGTCTATTTACTGCATATTCATTCTACAAATGGCAAAATTAAATTCCCTGGAGGTGGCATTGAGGAATAGGCTTGATTTGACATATTTGCCATTAGCCAGGTTGAGCTTTAATGGTTTTCAACCTTAATAACCATGTACATTCCTTATGGATGACATGATGTTACTGAACTACTTCCTGATATTATGGAATTAGTAGATTTGTATCACCATGATTTAGAATATTTCCCCAGTCACATATGCTTAGAATCTGTCCTTCTTTGGCTCTTCATTTCCAACTGGTAGCTTGCTTGGACAGGCCATTGTTAGAAAGTAGGGGGTAGTAGCAGTGATTCCCAGTTGTGTGTTGGTACTTTGTGGGGGGTTAGGATGTGGTAATGGGGAATACAGTTCTAGCAGAGTAGTGAATCATAATCTCCTTTTACATATCAGTGGTCTGGGCTTGTCATTTTACTAGTGCCTGGAATTTCAGATCCAGAGACTCTCTATCAATTCAAATCTCTAACTGAATAGCCCATGAGAGTTGCCTGGATTACTGAGAAGTTAATTTACTAGTTCAGTGCCACATAGGCATTGTTTATCAGAAGTAAGATTAGAATCTAAATGTTCATGACTCAGAATTTGGAAAGGGGAGGCATAGAAGAAAATTTGATGTGATTAAAATCTATTTTTAGATGTGACACTGGCCTTCATGTTAAACAGAAAGAATAATTATTGTATGCATTTTTATTTATATCTCCCAAAGAATTACTTATACCAGTATGATTTTATACAAATCACTTAATATCTCTTGAGAAGTGATTCAGAATGGTGTCCCTTAATAACACTTCCATTTGTACATCTAAAATCCTCCAATTCTAAAGATATTTCATAATTTTGGAAATTTCGTGTATTTTCTCTGATTATCTAAAAGTCTGAAGCATTATAGAGTTCCCTACTTTTGATATTTAAAAAAATATTTTTTCTTATTAGTAGGATTTTATAACTGTGACCAGCACAATCTATTTGCCCCCCTTTCCTCAAGATGATATGCTTATTTTAAAATAAATAACTCCTCAGTGGGAGCCATTGAAGACTAAGTAAAACATCTTCCTTTGCAAGAAAAAAAAAATTATTGTAGTTGTTACATTTTGTTGGCTTTTCCAGGATGTATTTTGAGTTTTCACTTATACTGTCTTTTTAGTCAAATTTTACTCCAGTTGTTTTTATTAAGTTAACCTTTCTTTTTGCATACATAAATAATTAGATAAATATTGTCAAACTACACTATTTCTTCAAAATCTATGGTGCTATTCAGGAGGCAAAGTTTTTTTGTCTTCAATAAAACAAACATTTTTCAAGAACGTACTATGTATAAGGCATTATGCTTGATTTTGAGCACATAAAGACAAAAAGACAATTTCTGATTTCAAAGAAATTACAATCTAGAGGTTTTCTGCCTGTGAGCACTTTATATTGATGAATAAAATGATTCTTAAAAATACTAAATATATCTGGGGAAAAATCTTCTATATTATCTTTTTTTTCTAATACCAATAAAAGGCAATGTTCCTCTTACCATTAAGACTATTTGAACTAACAAACAGAGTCCGTGCTCTTTCATTTTAGTCTTTCCTTTTGTTATTTTCTGTTACAATTAGTACAGTATGCCAATTCAATAATCATCCACTCTGCCTATATACACTGTGGAATGACTAATGTGAATACTTTATACCTTTATTATTAAAAGCCTTTTTTTTTCTTTTTGGTCTTTCATTAACTTTATTTTTTAATGTTTTTTAAAAATGTTATTTTTAAGTATTTTTCCAAGGTTACATGATTCATGTTGTCTCCCTCCCCTCTTCCCTTCCCGCTCCCAGAGCCAACAAGCAATTCCACTGTGTTATACATATCTTATTACTCAATGCCTATTTCCATATTGTTCATTTTTATGAGTAGTCTTTTAAAACCAAAAGCCCCAATCATATACCCATATGGCTAAGTGATAATTCATATATTTTTCTTCTGTTTCTACTCCCAAAGTCCTTTCTCTCAATGTGGATAGTGAAGTGAGGTAAACTAAGTCATTGTCCAAAAAACCTGTTTTTCCCTGGGGAAAGTGGAAATCAGAAATGAGCTTTCCTTTGAAGGTCAGTCAGTTCAGAACCAAAACAACACAGTCAGGATCCATGAAAGAGCAACTCCCTTACTCAAGCAGCCAGGATAAGAGAGACAATGGAAAGTCCAGCTACTAACCAAAATAGCTCCCAGGCAATCAGGTTTGCTTACTTCATCAAGGTTATGTCTCATTAATGAACATTGTTTGCTTTGTACTTTGTACCCTATAAAAACTGCATTGTAATTTGAGTCTGGTGCAGCTTTCACTAGGAAACTGCCCTGGCCAGTAAATATAATTATAATTAAATATTGGTTCCATTAATCTGAACTTCTGGGTGTCTGGATTCGCTTTATGAAGTGCACTACTTCAATAGCATTCTTTCTCTGAAGTCCCTTGGGATTGTCCTGGATCATTCCATTAACTTTAGATACCTCTCTTTATTTTAATGCTTAAAAATGTTTAATAGACATGACCATCATTCTTGCTGCTCTAGAATTACATCATGCTATTTAGATCTCAATCTGAAGGAACAACTTACTTTCCACAGTGAGGCAAAGATAGCTTATCCATATAGACAGCAAGATGCACCAGTAAATAGTTGTGAGTCTCTCAGTGGCTACTGCTTTTTCTCATACAGAAAGATGGAAAATTCAGTAAACAGTCAGCATTTTATTCACTCATGACTCCTTCAAAAATATGTACTCATAATATTTCTTATCAATGATGTGTAACAATTTGAGATAAAACTTTAGTAGATAACTTCAAAAGGATTTCTCCTATTTAACATTTAAAAAAGAATAACCAATCCCCCCAAAATAGAATTTCACTCCTAATTGTTACCAAAGTGAGTTTTCAATAACAAAGAACTACTCATGTTGGTCTTCAAAAATCATCATCATCTTCCCACAGTTACAAGGATAAAATACAACCACATTCACCTGGAATATGAAACTCTCCAGAGTCTGGCTCAGATTTTATACCCTATTCTTCCTTTTCAAGGTATTCTTCCATCCAGGCAAGCTGGCTCTGTTGTCTATGCTCTAAAAGTGAATTTTTATTACTTTCCCTTATTCTTTGGTATAAGTGTTTGCTCCCTAATGTTTGGAATATGCTTCTTCCTCAGTTTTCACTTGGTAGAATTCCTACTTTCTTTCAAAGCACAGCTCAAGTGGTTGTCTTTTACCTTGACTACCTATTCTCATACTTATTTGAGCACCCTCCCCTTTCAGATTGCTTTTTAATAGGAACATAATATTGAAGTACTGACAATTTAAGACCAAAAGAAAGCTTAGATGTCATATAGTCCAAGCCTTCCCTGTTTAAGGAGAGGAATCTGAAACCCATAGAGGGCAGGTTATTTTTTTCAGATCATGGTTTAAGTAGCATTGGAATTTCCACTCAAATTCTTTACCTTTAAATCCAATACTGTTCCACTAAACCATGTTTCTTCCCTTTTCAAATATTTTATATTACTTCCTTGCATATATATTGTATCCTTTCAGTAGACTATAAGAAGCTATTATACAAATTCTTAGCACCTAGTACAGTGTCTGGCACATAGTAGGGACATAATGAATGAATGTTCGTAGAATCTAACTGCATCAGAGGGGCTGTCTATCCATAATCAAAACTGAGTCTTCACCCGGCACACATTTGCTGAGGATTCCACAGAATGAGCGCTATTCATAATATCTGAAGAAATGAAATTTTTGTCCCTGGCTCAAAGGTGTTGTAAGTGAATGCCCTAATCTCAGTAATGGATATCTGCGAATTTTTGACCCTAAGCACTCTTCAGAGTGGTTTGTAGTATTGTTATACCAGCACAAGGTAATTGGATTTGATGTAGCCACTTAAATAATTTTACAACTGACACTTCCATCAAGGTTACCTCATTGTGTCTTGACAGTTAGTTCTCAAGAGTCATCGCCCTTAAGAGAGAAAAGAGGATAACTCTCAATCAGCATGCACAGAACATATCTATCTGTCTTGTTTGGTTAAAATGTAGTCTTAGTGAACAGAGGGACATGGACTAGATGACCTCAAGGTCTCACTCAGTTTATGATGAAAGGATTGTCAGAAATGTTTTTGTTAAAGTTAAATGACTTTGGGACAAGGTCTGTGAAGTTTGCATTATGACTGCATAATGTCATAAACCTCAGCTTAAACCAAGAGAAGAATTCTTATTTCTAATGAGTGACAGCATGTCAGAGTGGAAAGAACATTGTATCAAAGAGGCATCAGAACACACTAGGATTTTATTGTCATCGTTCCATCATTCCCTTGTCATGTAACCTTGTCCAAGTTATTTGTCTCCTCTAGTGATAATTCTCACATGTGTTGTATGTTGTAATTTCCTTACAACAACTCTGTGAGGGAAAAATATATGAAATGCTTAATAGAGTGCCTGGCACAGAGTAGATGGTTAGTCCATCTACCATCTATCCAGATTTACAATTCGTAAGTCACCACAGATAAAGTTGCTGATGGACTAGCTTGATGGGTCATTTTTGTGTGGCTTATTTTTCTATTTGTAGAAGTAGTACTTTGCCTATAATATATATACATATATATATATATATATACACACATATATATATGTATGAAGGAAAGTATGTATAGTATATATAGTAAGTAATAATATATATAGTAAGCACTTAATAGATCTTATTCATTTGTAACCTAAAATATGATATTTATGCACATATATGAAAGCTTTTTAAAAATATTTTTCACAATTACATGTAAAAATGTGAAATCCTTTTGAAAACAGTCCAGTATTGATGTGACGAAAAGGAAGTGGGATCTCTGATTTCCTGGGTGTAAGGAAGCCCCTTCACCAATTCATATCAAATAATCAATCACTTATTTAACTTATATTTATTAAACATGCACGTTCTGTTCCAGAAATGCTACTAAGCCTAGCAATGCAAACAGTGAAGTGAGAGAAGTCCTTCTTTCAAGGTACATACATTCCAGTGGGACGGATACATGTTTCCAAATACATTTATAAAATATTCACCAAGTAAATACATAGTTATTGTGGGGGTTACTAGCAACTGGGATAATCAGGGCAAGCTTCTTCAAGGTGGCCCATTGACTGAACCTTGAATAGAGAGGTAAAATCAGTAAGATGCAGAGGGGAAGAAGGAAATTATTCCAAGTATAGGAGAAAGACCATGCACAGCATAGGATAGAGAATTGGAATATCAGTTCAAATGGAAAGTAAGTAAATAAGTTCCCTTAGTGTGTAGCTGCTAAAATATTATAGATTTATCTAAGGGTATTATTACAGTAACTTTCCCACAATCAGACAATCAATATGTGTCAGAGACCAGAGACTTGAACAAAAGATTTTTTTATCCTTTCTCCCTCTCCCTCCCTCCTTCTCTCCCTCCTTCTCTCTTTCCCTTCCTTCCTTCCTTCCTTCCTTCCTTCCTTCTTCCTTCCTTCCTTCCTCCCTTCCTTCCTTCCTCCTTCAACCTTCTGTCAGTATCAATAGAAGGCAAAAGAGTGGAGAGGGTTAGGTAATTGGGGTTAAGTGACTTGCTTAGGGTCATACAACTAGGAAGTATCTGAAGCTACATTTGAATCCAGTTTCTCCTAATTCCAGGTCTGGTTCTCTATCTGTTGAAGTGTGGCTGGACCTATTTCTTATTCCCTTCTGATTGTGCTTTCTCGTACTCTGACTTATTAATAAACATATACATTGGTTCTAGGATGGTCCCTGTGGGTTGTGAATGGAATTGAAAAGTGATTAGGAAGGTTATTATTGGCTATAAAAGAAGAGGAATAATCCCCTATCCCTTTCTTTTCCTCTTTTGAGCGTGTCCTTCAGGACTCAGACATACAACAGATCTGTATTTATTTCAAACAAGGGCAGGGAAAGGACTTCTCTCCTTTTTCCCTTTTCATTTACCAAGGGAGACACAACTAAGAGGCCAGACCACCTGTGGCTCACCAAAAAGGGCCCACTTTTTATATGCTCTATCACAGGGGTCGGCAACCTTTTTGGCCGTGAGAGCCATAAACGCCACATTTTTTAAAATGCAATTTCAAAAGAGCTGTACAGTGCTCACAGTGCCGCTCCTGTAACAGCGCCTGAAAAAAAAATGGACTTCATGGCTCCTGCAGAAAGAGCCCTATCTGGCCCTCAAAAGAGCCAGATATGGCTCGAGAGCCATACATTGCCGACCCCTGTTCTATCAGATGGCCCTTGTAAATAGTTTTTTGCAGTTTGGCTTAGGGTTGAGCTCCTCTTTATAGGGGTTCTCTAACAGTCTTTTCCAGTCTCATGCCAGCTCACACTAGCTCTGGGAATTCCAAAATCTGAACCCCCAACTGGCAACAGTTTGCCAAAGATGGCTTCCTGCAAAAAATATTTACACCCCCCTATCTACACAAATCAATATTATTATTATTATTATTATTATTATTGATGAAGCTTTATGAAAATACAAAAGTACCAGAGGAAGGCCTACCCTGTGGTGGGCATATCTTCTAGAGATTTATAGTGATATGTGGATAAGAATCATATGGGATAAGATATCAGGGGACAACTTTGATTTGAATCCTGAGAGAAATCTTAGATGTGATCTGTTCCATACCTGCCATTTTCCGGAAGAGGAATCTGAAACCAATAGAGGATAAGTTGTTTTCTTAAGATCATGAATTAAATAGCAGTGGAATTACCAGGTGGTGGGCATATTATAGATGGAAAGGCCTGAGGGATGAGAACACAGGACTTATCAATGTCCCAAGAGCAAGAGGCTACACATTTGTGCATGTTTACCTATGTTTATATATAAAATTATATGCTGATTCACATATTAAAATATAAAGACACACGCACACATATACATCACATTATACTACTTGGCTTACTTTTGGACACAATATTCACACATGCTATATATACACACATACATATGTATATACAAACATATATATGTATATGTAGAAAAAAGAGACGGAGAGACACACACAGACATACAGAGAGAGAGAGAGGGAGGGAGAGACAAAGATATAGAGGGAGGAAGACAGAGAGAGCAGACAGACAGACAGAAAGACAGACAGAGACAGAAAGACAGAGAGAGATAATAAATACCAAATACAAGTTTATTCAATGGATGGCATTAATATTTGGGTGAATAGCAGTGCTTGTATTGTGTCCTGAAGGAAGATCAGAGTTCTTTGAGACAAATTTAAGAAGTGCATTCAAGAATGGGAGCCTCTGAAATAAGAGATTGAGTGAAGGCATGTGAAGAACAAAGGGACTATTTTGGTTAGGTATAAATTGCATATATATTGAAAAAAAACAGGTTGTGGAAGGTTGTAGATGTCATATTGCTCAATATATATTTCTATGAGTGTCATGTTTTGAAAGAAGACACATGGGGGCAGCTGGGTAGCTCAGTGGATTGAGAGTGATACCTAGAGACGGGAGGTCCTAGGTTCAAAGCTGGCCTCAGACACTTCCCAGCTGTGTGACCCTGGGCAAGTCACTTGACCCCCATTGCCCACCCTTACCACTCTTCTACCTATGAGCCAATAAGCAGAAGTTAAGGGTTTAAAAAAAATAAAAATAAAATAAAAAAAAGAAGATACACTTTATACTAGAGAAAAATTCACCAAGAAAATAAAATGAAGAATGAATTTTTGTGAGAATCCAGTAAGATAATGATTGTAAAATGCTTAACACAGTCCCTGGCACATAGTAAGCACTTCATAAATTTAAGATGCTGCTTCTGCTCCTCCTTTTCCTCCAGTTATTATTTTTATTCTCCTAGACACTATCTTCTCTCAAATTTTTCCTAATACGACTTTCTCCTAGTTCTCATACTTATCTGATCATTCCTTTTCCACATCTTTTATTTAGTCTTCACCCAGGCTACTCTGATTTCTCACCCCCAGGATCCTGGGGACTCTTCTCTTCTTTTTTAAATTTTTTTTTTTTTTTTTTACTTAGTCACCTTTTCAAATTGCTTGGAATCAGTTATCATTCTTGTGTTAATGCTTCTCAAATCTATTCACCTGGCCTTAATCTCTACTGACCTGTGATCTGATATATCCAATAGACTATTACACATCTTAAAATGTGTAACAGATGTCTTAAACTCAATAAATCTAAAACTAAAAATTAATAATCTTTCCTCTGAAATACTCTTTTCCCCCCTATTGTCCCTATTACTTTTTAGGATATAACCATTTTCTTAGTCATCCAGGCTTACAAACCAGATGTTATTCTTGCCTCTCTTTTCTCTCTTATCCCTTGAGTTTATAACCAGTTGTTGCCCTCTTTTCTGACATTGCTGCCACCCTAGTGTTGTCCCTAATCACTTTATATCCGCATTAATGTAACATTCAGCTGGTTGGTCTCTCTGCCATACATCTTGCTCCACACCAATTCATCCTTTCCTCATCTGTCAAACCAAACACTAAATCTTAGATCTGACATACCTACTTAACAAAAGCCAGTGGCTTTCTGACGCCTTCAAGATGAAATATCACATTCTTTGGTGTTCAATACTCTATATAACCTACCTTCTCAACTTCCAGTGTTCTTATAGCTCGTCTTTCTCCCCCCCCCCAACTTTTTACTCTGAGATCCAGTGACACTAGACTCCTTGCTATTCCTTGAACAGGATCCTCAATATGGTGGCTTTGGGCATTTTCATTGGTTGTTCCAGTTCCTGGAATGCTCTCCTTCTTCATTTCCATGTCATGGATTCTGTTGCTTCCATCAAGGCAAACTGAAGTCCTACGTTTAAAGGGCATCTTTTACCACCCCAGCCAGTACTAGTGCCTTCTCTGTTTTGATTATCTCTAATTTCTCCTGTATACAGCTAGTTTATACAATGTTGTTTGCATGTTGTTCCTCTTTATACTGTGAAGTCCTTGAGAGAAGTGACCACCTTTTCTCCCCTTTTCTTTGAATCATAACACAGTGTTTGGTGAATGATAATAAATACTTGACTGCCTATACTAAGATCTAGTGATATGAAATTGAGGAAAGAAAAGAGCTCATACATGCAAAAGTATCTCTCTACATACATGTATGAATGTGTATTATTTGCTTAATGCTTTTTATATGTATATATATGTACATGCATATGTGTACCAGTTTGGTATAAGTAATAGAGTGTGGTGTGAGTGAGTTTACAATATTTGGCCAAAATTCATAAAATTTCACTAGCTCCTTCCTCCAGATATCAGAGTCTAATGATAGTAGTGTCATATATGATGAAGATAAAACATTATTGGCTATTGATTGTCAATAATGCATATATATTAAGTTAAATTCTTATTTGTTGACACAAATCATCTATTTATATACTCATTCCTCCCCACTCACCACATTCCCCAAGACCTTGGTCTACTTATCCTCTATTTATCTCTAAAATATATGTATAACTTGTCTATATACATTTTCTTTTGCCTCATACTGTAAGACAGGAAAGGAAACAAATGGTGGTGGGGGGGATAAAACTTGTAAATATCTATTTTCTCAAATGGCCTGCTAGAGTTTCTGTTTTATATTTACATAGTTCTTATTCCTATAACAATGTATAATCTTAACGGTTTAATGGAAATGGACAAATACTATCACTTTCTTTCATCCTTACAATGTTGTATGAGGAATAATTTACACAATGTTTTGAATTTTGCTATTACAATCTTTGCCACAAGAATGAAGTGTCAGATTTTTATTATATTCTCTATTAAGAATTAGAATTGTATGGGCTACTTCCATGACCTTTATCCATATTCTGCATTTTGATGGGCTAACTCTCTTCTTCCTCCTCCTCATTTACAATTTTATTTAAGTATGGAAAAAAACAGAAATGCCCAATAATGTGTAGAATACTGGAAATTCACTCCAATGAAGGAAGTAACTACATCTCACAATTGATAAGAGACACTGTAAGATCAATAACTTCATTCTCATGTAGAGACTGAAATAAGTCCAGATAATAGACTTCCTGAATTCAGTCTTATAAAGTGATATAAAGTGAAAACTTAACCCTTCCTGCATATTTGAAATTCTGCAGATGTGTGTAAATATATCCTTGAAATAATATTCATGATTATAAAACTCTTTTTCATTATCATAGTAGTCATACATAAATATATTTGTACGTATGTGTTGTATGAGGAAATCTGTTTCAGTCCTGTCATATTACTTGGTTGATAGCAAATCACTGATTGCTCACAACTCTCTCCAGCTGTCTTCTGACAGAATGTGCTGATTGAGTTGGCAAAGCTTAGTAATATTTGACTTGTAAAGACTTGCATTCTGTTTTGTTTTGTTGTCAGAATTAATAACCAATATCAGATTTCATTTCATGTTTGATGTTGATCTTCATAAATAGCTTATGCTACGTTTACTTATGGACAATACAAAAAGATCAATGATCAGTATAAAAAGGCTGTAAAAAGTTATTGAAAGAAAATGTATGCAAAAAAGCACTGTAAATCAAACCATCAGGGCCAGAAAAGGAGGGGCTCCAGTCAAATAGCGACAATAAAAGATAACAGATAAAAACAAGAACTAAGTTGGTAAATGAGTAATATCAAGAGACCTAGAGGAAGAGATTTGCCATAGACAAGAGTTATACCAGACTGGGAAAAAAAATATATATATATATATATGTGTGTGTCAATCTTAGCGACATTAGGTTACACAGATACAGTCACAGATCCATCCAAGAAGTAAACAATATTTTACTTGAAAATGTTAACTTCCTCAACATGAATTGTTATCTGCCCCCAACAATACTTTATTATTTAATAAATAATAAAAATAGGTTTGATTTTAATCTGTTTAAAAGAAGGGTATATAACAAAATAAGGGATAGGAAAAATCAAAAATTTAAAATGGATATTTTAAATTACATTTAATTTTTTAAAAAAATTGTACAAACAAGATACAAACACTAAAATTAGGGAAAAAACACAACTAGGGGAAAATATTTGCAACAAGTATCTCTTAAAAATTTCTTATTTTTGAGCCACAAAAATAGATGGCTAAAATTTATAACAATATGATTCATTCACCAACTGGTCAAAAAATAAGAATAGAAAGTACCCAGAGGAAGATATTGAAACTAACCATAATCATAGGTTAAAAAAATCACTAAAAATTAGAAAAATAAAAATTAAAACCTCTCTCAGAATCTAATTCATACCTGTTGTATTAGAAAAGTTGAAAAAATTGCAAAATTAATACTGTTGGGTAAGTTGTAAGAAAATACACCTTTTGGTGGAGCTTTGCACTATTCTAGCTACTTGGCAAATTAATTTGGTACCATGCTAACACCTTAATAAACTATGTATATACACTTTGAATGATAACACTACAAGTCATATCATAAAGAGATTTAAAAAAAGGAGAAGGAATTCATATATATATATATATATACATAGACATCTCTATATATTTAGAAAGTAACCCTGGTTCCAGTGCCTGACACTTTCATAATTGGTGGAAATTAAGACTCCAACCAGTATCAGGGGTATAATTGAGTTGTAGAGAGTGAGAAAAATTCAATCTTTTCAGTCTTTTTGATATTCTCTCCAAGCCAGATGCCCCATACAAACAGGCTTTAGACCTATTACATTAGCAGCTCTTATCTTACTGACAAAAGCCCTGAAAACTAAGAGGCTATTCCTTTATTGGGGAATGGCTATTCCAACATACATGTCATGTAAAACTATCGTATTTTTAAGAAATAATGAAAGGACTGGTTTCAAAGAAGTCCAAGAAGACTTATATGAATACATAGAGTGAAATGAACAAAATCAGCACAATTCATACAATATTAACTTCGAAAAGACCAAAAAACTTGAAAAGCCTGAAGTACTCTGATTAATAATTCAGTGACCAACCATGAGTCCAGAGTACCTGTCATGAAATGTATTATCAGCCTCCTAACAGAGATGATGGGCTCATGTTGCAGAATTACAGATGTTCTCCAGTGTGGTTGGATCAATTAACAGTTTCATCAACAATATTCATGTCTTTATTTTTCAAAATTCCCTCTAACATTTCATTCGAGGCACCTTTTATTCAGTGCATATCTGACATACTGGTTGTGTGACTCTAGAGAAGTTGCTTAATTTCACAATCCTCTGGATAGTATTCTAGGACTATAAGCTGAAGAGAAGGGGTCCATTTACATTTTTATAAGGAGCAGAAAACAGTCTGCATATTAGTGGACAGAGTTTTCTCACTAGAAGTTTCTGATGCCAATTGAACCATAGATTAATTCCAAGGAGAATAAATGCCTGAAACCATAAGAATAAGTCTTGATGGTTGCAGTTTTGCATTAGTGGTAGGACAGAGGAAAATACACTTTTAAGTATTGGGCTTTTCAGGGTTCTTTGAAATCACATTATATAATACCAATGATACCAATAATTATTCTAGTTTCCACAACTTAGTGCCCTCTTATTTTTATTAATATTAAAAATAATAAAGGCTGAGATAAATATATAAATTAGTAGTTTAATTAAAGCCATGCTGATAGATAAAGTCATTAGACCACGCGCTGGTAAGAATTCAAAACTGCCGCCCAGCCATTATTGTTACCTCCCATCTCTTCCTGAGTCTGCTAGCCAAGAGAGCGACTTCCTCCTAACCCAGGAGATTTAAACTGACTTCTGCATGGTGATGTAGACGTCCCCACGCCCAAAGAACAGGAAACGGAAACCTATTGGACCACGGGAAATGTAGTTTGATAGTTCCCACATGTCCATAGAAAATATATATACTTTTAAATGGCATCTCCCAAATTTTACTTTTACATTTTCTATACACATTGGATGATCAGTGTATTTGATGGGCTTTTCTGAATATTATTTCTAATAAAAAGTAATAAACATGCCATTGTATTTGAGACTGAGCAAGATACAAGTCAGGAAAAAAAGAAACCAATTTCTCTTCATTGTATCCCAAAGTGGGGAAACATGGTAATTTAGGCTAATGTGGTAGAATTATCAAATTCAAAATTCTGGGAAAGGACTTCAGCATTGAAGCAATGACTTGCTGTATTTTTCCTGGCCATAAGACTTCCATAAGGGGTAATTATAGGGTTTTCACTAGCACTAACACTGTGTTGATCCCTTGAGTTTAACTTTATGTAGTCATGTTCCTAATTTATGTAAAGTTAGTGCAGAAAAATCAGTTACTTTAGAAAAATCAAAGTCTAAACTTAGAAAAAAATTAAAATATTATTTATATTTCATTGGAATTTATTGCAATTGCTTTTTCAGCTTTTCCAGAGTATAAGCATGCAACTATTTCAGACAAAAAAATGATGAATCAACATTTATTGGGTTCTTATTAAGTGCAAACACTGCTCTTGCAAGGATTTTTTTAAGCTGCTTGCCCACCACAAGTTTTTATTCTGCTAGACTCATGCTTAATTATTATATAAAATATATTTTAACTGGGAATATTTTTTAAAATATGATCTATTTTATCTCTACATTTTTATGCTGTTTTTACATATTTACATATAATTTATATGAAAATGCATACAATTTAAAATTAGTCTGTGACATTGATTCCTTAACATGAATATGGTGCATCTATTAGGTTTTCAGATGGTCATAACAATAATTTTGCATCATTCACTAGGAAAATAAAGTAAAGTATGATCTTATCATATTTACCAATTGCATTTTAGATTTCCCAAGAAAACCCTAGCAACCAGGAGGATAGAGAAAAATGTTGATGTAGCACTTTATTGATTTAGTTTGATACCTGTTATCTAAAATAAGGTAGTGTAACCTTACTTTACTGAATTATTGGTAAAATAGGTTTTTATGGAAAATTTTAAAACAAAAATTTATGCATGGGTCTACAAACTGAGATGTTTCAAGGAAGGAGGTAATCCATATCATTACCTAGGTAAAATACTTCAGTTAAATTATATGCCTATGGTATCAATTTTGAATTTCTATGTATGTTCATAAGAGTGTGTTGGTAAATGTTTAACAACCAATTCCTCAAAATCATAGATACACTTTAATCTGCATTAATAAATATTATCCTCTCTCACTTTCTGAAAATTGAGATAATAAACAAAAAGTAATAAATCAAAGCTTGTTTTGGCACTTTTCCTTTTTTTCTAGATGAAAATGCTAACATGGAAAATAATTATAAAAGTAATGGTTAACGTTTATCTAGTTCCTACTATGTGTTGGGCACTTTGCTAAGAACTTTACAGATATTATCACCTTAGATCTTCACAACTCTGAGAGGTGGCAATCCACTCTTTTAAAAATAGATTTTATTTTTTTCCAGATTACATGTCAATACATTTTCTTGATATTCGTTTTCTGATTCTTGCAATCCATGTTCACTCTCCCTCTCTCTCCCTGCCAACCACCCCCAAGGAGGCAGGTAATATGATAGAGATTGTACATATATTATCATCTCTTCAGTAAATATTTCCATGTTCATCTAGTTGACACATACTACTTAAACTAGATGAAAATTCATGGAGGAAATGAAGTAAAGAATGCTATGTTTCACTTTGCATTTGAACTCAATCTGTTTCTTTTATGGCAGTAGATATCTCTTTTTATGTCCAGTCTCTTGGAGTTGTCCTGGATCCTTGCCACCTTCATAATAGTTAAATGATTCACAGTTGGTCATCATACATTTTTTTTTTTTTACTGTGTACAGCATTCTCCTGGTTCTGCTCACTTCACTTTTTGCAACCTTTCATGTAAATTTACAATGTTTTGTTCCAAACATCCTGTTTGTCATATCTTATGAGAGTATCTCATTACAATCACATACCACAATTATGTTCAGCCATTCCCCAACTGATGGATATCCCTTCAGTTTCCAGTTCTTTGCCACCACAAAAAGAGCTATTACGAATATTTTGTACAGGTAGGTTCTTTCCCCTCATCTTCAATTCCTTTAGGATACAAACCTAGTAGTAGTATTACTGGGTCAAGAGGTATGCATAGTGATTCTCTCTCTAGGACAATTCACTCTAAAGAGTCAAAATGAAGTGGTTTCATCAAAACCCTTACTTAAGATACTGTAAATAAGCAAAATCCTCAAACTAATCAGGGGAATAGAAAAATAGTGATTTGCAGATACCCAAGTAATTGTTCAATGAATTCCATATTAGTAACCAGATAGGAATGAAGAAAACAAGCATTTATTATGCTCCAACTATGTGTTAGTGTTTTATGCTAAGTATTTTACAAATATTTTTCAGTTGAACCTCACAACAACTCTACAAGATAAGTGTTACTATGGTTTCCATTTTACAGTTGAGTAATCTGATTTAAATGACTTATTAAGATCATAACCTAATAAACATCAGAGTTTATATTTGAACTTAGGTCTTCCAGATTCTCTAAGCGTAGATCTCTAGCCAACTGTACCACCTATCTATTATATAGTAAATATTGCGGGTGAGGAGATTTAGGGAAAGGTTTGATTCTGACTTTATACTGAAAAATGAAACCAAAAGTTAAGAAAATAATCTTCATTTTATCTCATTCTAAAAGAATTATAATATTTTTCCTCTCATCCACGCAGGTGAAAATTGCCCTGAAGTCCTGCTCTCTTTATTGGTTACCTCCTCCTGAAGACCACTATTTCAGAAGGCTTTCTTAGCCATGCTTCACTTTATTCCTAACTGGCCTCATGACCCAGACTTCTCATCTGCCATAATAACTATCTTACTTTTGCTTTTTACTTCTCTCACATCTTTTTTAAGCTCCCCCTTTTTGTGGTCTTCCCCTATAGGAATGTACGCTTCTTGAGGGTAAAGTTTGGTGCTTTAGCATGTATTTGAATCTTCAAACTTAGCACAATCCCAGAAAGGGTCTGCATTTAATGCTCTTTTGAATTGCTTATACACAGTTAGAGACCAATTCTCAGAGATATAAATGGTGATGGGTGGGGATAAGATAAGATAAAATAAGATAAGATAAGATAAACATTTAGTGGGAAGGAGGGTTTGAGTGAATACTTTGTAAGTGGATGAATCATCCATTGGTGATGCTTTTCTTGTTATGAAGACTTTTGCTTCCCTTTATAACCTTCAAGGGAGAAAGCATGACATAGTGTATACGGAACTGACACTGGAGTTAAAAAAAAACAAAAAACATAAAATAATGTCTCCAAAACATTCCCTGTGTGATGACGGGTAAGTCACACATTTCCCAATATTACATTTGACTAAATGCCTAATGAGCTATAGAAGCAATGGAGTGCTCTGAGTTTAGAGAAAAATGAGATAGGTCTTTTTCCTTTGTTTGTTTTTAATTAGGATGATTATAGTGTATTTTAGGAAGGAGATGACAGTTGGATTGGATTGTAAATTGTAGGTCAGTTGAGATCCAGCTAGTTGAAGTGGAAGGTGAGATATGTATCTAAATAAATATTAGTAGGTTTGGTAGTATAATGGTTAAGAAGGGTTAGAGATTTCTAGGTTCTTGATTTCATAGTTCTTGGGCAAGTTATTTAAAATCCTTTATATCTGGAAAAGGATTCAGGGAGAGACTGACAAGGTAACAATAAGATGTTAAACAGGGTTTTATTAAACGGGGACAGGTAAGGGAAGAGAGTGGGATGATCTATCTGGGATAGAACTAAATTCCTCCCACCAAGGTCCAAAAGGTTTCTACTTTGATCTCTAAGGCAATTTACCCAGCTAACTGTATTATGTCTTAATCAGAATCTCCCCTCTGCCACCCCACCCTTTTGTTAGTATGAAGAGTAAGGAAAAGCTGGAAAGTAAACAGGTCCACTGTGTTTGTAGGTAGATCTCAGGACTGTTGTCCACAAAGTCTGGCAGGAATCCAGTAGAGTCACAGCAACATAAAATCCAAAAGGAAGGGGAGTAAGGATCTGACTAGACAGTCCTCCTGTGTGGCTTACCAAAATCAACCTCTTCCTGGCCAGTGAAAAGCTAGATGGATAATCCACTCAGACAGGGTTTCCAGAGAGAGCCAGTATCTTGAGAGCAGGGGTCAGCAACCTATGGCTCTGAGCCATATCTGGCTCTTTTGAGGGCCAGATATGCCTCTTTCTGCAGGAACCATATAGTCAATTATTTTTTCAGGCGCCGTTACAGGAGCGTGCACTGTGAGCATTGTACGGCTCTCACAAAATTACATTTTATAAAATGTGGCGTTTATGGTTTCATGGCCAAAAAGGTTGCCGACCCCTGCTCTAGAGAGTAAGTCCAGGAACTAACTGACACCAAAAAGTCACTGACCCTAGAGTTCTGGAATCCTTTCTCTCTGCCTCTGCCTGGAACTTCCCAATTTCCCTGATTTCACTATAGCAAAGGGGTAGGCAGGGAGAATACATTTAGAAAAGTAATGTGATTTAAGGCTTGGAGCTTAGATTATTCTCTCTAAGGGGGGAAAAAAACCTCTAAATATCTTTGAGTAGCAGATACTAAAAATGATATTACTATGAGAGTAGTATATTGAATGGATTGGAATAAAGAAAGTAGATGCATAAAAATCAGCTCCTGGGCTTTTATAATCCTCCATGCAGGGGGTCATGAAGACTTGTAAAATGAAAATAGGAGTGAGAATAAAAGAATTGGATTGATTTAATGCCTCATAGATTGAGAATCACCAGGATTTGGTTGCTAATTATATATGAGATTTAAAAGAAGCCAAATACAACTATGATATTGCAAATTGCATAACTTCACAGACATTTGAACCAGTGACACAAAGAGTAGAACATGAAAAGGAAGACTATTGGGGAAAAAGATGAATGACTTTTGTTTTAGACATATTAAATTTGGGATGATTGAGAAATATTTGAGTATGACTGCTCAGGCAGCAATAGTAGACTTAAAAAATAAACATACAAATTAGGGATCAGTAATGAGCCCAAAGGTCATAGATAGTTTATCTTCAAAAATAGATTGCTTTTATGTGAAGCAGCTGGATGATCACATAAAATAGAGTACTGAATTTGGAGTCAGAAAGGCTTCATCTGACTCTTAATTGCTTTATTATACTTGGGTGAGTCACTAAACTTCTCTGAACCTCAGTTTCTTTATCTGTGAAATGAGTATAACAACAGCATCTCCTTTACCAGGTTGTTGTGAGGAACAAAAAAGATAACATGAAAGCAGATTACAAACTCTAAAGTATGACGTAATGTTATTTGTCATTATCATCATCATCATCATCATCATCATCATCATCATCATCATCATCATCATCATCACTCCTTTACTTCTCTAGATCACTTCTCTCTAAAAGCTTACAGAAATACTCTTAAAAAAAAACAAAAAACAAAAAACAAAAAAAAAAAAAAAAAAACCTCACTTTCTGTCTTAGAATCAATACTGTGTACTGGTTCCAAGACTGAAGAGTGGTAAAAATTAGGCAATGGGAGTTAAGTTAAGAGAGTCCAGGGTCTCAAAGCTAGGAAGTGTCTGAAGCCAGATTTGAACCAAACATCCCCCCACCCCACCCCTCATCTCTAGGCCTAGCTCTCAATCCACTGTGCTCCCAGCTGCCCCTAAGAAATACCTTTTAAAAAAAAACCATTTTCCCTGTCTATCATGTACATTTTTCACTATAGTCTGACTCCAGTGCCTCATTCTGCTATGACAGTGATCCTGGATTTTCAAAGAATATGCCAATAGAACAAGTTAGAAAAGTTTCAAATATGGCTTCTGTGATGTCAGAAGAAGGAAAGTAAGCATCATCATGAAAAAAATAGGGTATCAGATGGTGAAAGATAAAGACATGTTTCCTCTACTGAGGTAGAAAAAAGTTATGATTTCCATCACGAGAGGATCTGTCCACATCAGTGAAATGAAAGATCTTTCACATATTAAAATATAAATGAGCATACCACTAAGAGAAAAATGTGTTGGGCCAAGCCAATTATAAAACAAGAATCTGAAATTAGTAGACATTATATATTTAAAATGAAGAATAATTTCCTTCCCCCCATTAAAGATTAGAAGATATTTTATACATAAATAAGCTATTATATTCTTTGGCAACAATATTGGAAAGGTCTGATACTCTGGAACATTCTGCTTTGTTCACCTTCAGAGCTAACAATTTCCTATATACTAGAGTAGTAGAAATTTCAAAGGTTACGATCTCTTAAATGCAACTGACAACATTGGGTTTAATAATGGCTTTATGGTTGGAAATGGTGGTTGTTCAAGCAGCGTTAAGGAAATTTGGTTATCTAGGAGAAATATCCATTTATTCCTTTAATCTGCTATCATTGACATTTTTTTCTTTCTGTTTTTATAGATAATGGACACTACTTAAGAGAGTAGGTTTTAGTTATGACCCTCATTTATGCCAAAGTGTCCTTGAATTATTGCTCTCAGACATTTTAATCACTTTAAGTGTTATTGAATATTTAAGCTTATCAAACAGATTAATTGATTATTCTAGAATTATAAGTTATGTTAACTTTTCATGTTCATTCATGTGATTATATGGATACAAATTTTTATTTTCAGTATGCATATCTAAATCTGCATTTCATACCTAAGAAAACTATACCTAAAAATATTCTCCTTGAGAAGTTTATATTCAGATTTTGAAGTTGTCTTATTTCTATTAGAATTTAATCTCCTTTGTTTCAGTCAAATATGTTAACAAAAATGAAATGTCTAAGACAGAGTAGAAAAGAGGCTGAATTTGGAATCAAGGGACTTGGGCTCAAATCTCAGCTACGCATCTTACTAGCTGTGTTATCTTGTGGAAATTATTTCACCTTTGTGGTCCTTAATTTTCTAATATATTAAATAAGGATTTGGGACTAGATGACCTTAAATGTTTCTTCTAATTTTAAAAAAGATTGCATGACCCTACAAGACATATAGATGGATTTAGCTGCTACTATACATAGGGCACCAAGGCTGGAGTCAGAAAGACTCAAGTTCAAATCTAGCTTAGATATTTACTACTTGAGGAACCCTAGACAAGTCATCTAGCACTGTCTGTCTTAAAAAAAAATCCTCTTTGCCTATCGAATGTTGCTTTTGATAAAAAAATAAATAGAAATGGGAAAATGGATTTGCAATTAGAAATGGAATGGACTTTAAAGGTCACCTAGGTAAAGTCTCATCTTTTGATCAGTATTCTTCATCTTTCTCCCCTTTCAGAGCTCATAGGAGATATAAAACTTTATATAAATACAAATATAAATATGCCTATAAACACATAAACAAATACATCAATACATAGTTATATATGTCTATGACAAGCTGTTTATATAATATTAACTTGTAGCAAGCTACGTTTGTATAATACACTAACTTGTAACATGTTTTATGTGTATTTATACATAATATAATTATATAGATAGATGAAAATAGTGATGATTGAGAAAAGAGAGATAGAGATGGTTATTTAACAACTTATCTAGCAAAACTGGCATATCACATGAAAGGTAATATTCTAAGAGTGAAGTAATAATTCATTTCCTACCTCTGAATCTATGACTGGACCTTATGTGAAAGCTAATTATGGACTGATGGGGGAGCAAAATAGGATTTAAAATATTTATCACTAGAAAATCTATTTTAGCATTATCAAATCGCCTGGAATAATCAAAAAATTACATCTGTTGTTCATGGAATCAGGATCATACGAATGTCTTAGAAAGGGACTTTATAAATGTACCTGCCCCCACACATTCATTTGACCTATAAGGAAGCTTAGGCCCAAAGAGATTAAGCACTTTACTTATGTGGAATCACAAGGCTGGTTAGATAATACCAGAAATAGTATTAGTAGATTGCATTTTTTCTAACTTGTCCTGTTCTCTTTCCATCCCATCACAGTGCCTTTCACAGTTCCTGCTGTGTACCCTGAAATGAGCAAAAGAATGGGCTAAGAGTATATTGTTTTGGATGGTAATGAGTAGATCATCTAAGGTAAGGCTAATTTTTATATACACATACATACATGTCCACACAAGTATTAAAAGACACACATGTATGTAGATGTATATATGTGTGCATACAGATTATATATATATGAAACATATAAATGTATAAATATAAACATATATAATATAAGAATTCACTAAAGAAAACCAAAGAATGGTTCAAGGGTGCTACTGAATCATGTTTCAGGTTTTAGTCTAGAAAATCAAAATTAGACCATAGATTCCCCAAAGGAGAATTAATTAGTTAAGTAGAAAAAGTAAGAAAAAATCAGTTAAGTCGATTCATAGCATAGTAGAAGCTCTGAATAGAGGTTTTACTGATCAGTCTGAGAACTAATTACATGAGGAGAGGGACGAAGAACGATAATGAATTCCAGATATATCTAGATCCTTTCCATCTACTGATGATTGTTGATTCCTAAATGCATCAATTGTGCCAAGAATCCATTTTATTTTTCAAGGAATTTCTTTTTTTGAGATCCACCTATAGATCTTCAATGGAAAGCAATGATGTTATAAAATTAACTACTATTTGATGTACTAAATGATTATTTCCTAAGCCTATATGTACACAGACAGATAAAACACTTGCCAAGTAGGCACTCAAGCTAAAAACCATTATTTCAATAAATATGACATAACATTATATTTCTTCTTAAGAACTCAAGAGATTATTTTTAGTTTTTAAGCTCTTACCTTCCGTCTTAGAGCCAATACTTTGTATTGGCTCCAAGGCAGAAGAGTGGTAAAGGCTAGGCAATGGGGGTCAAATGACTTGCCCAGGGTCACACAGCTGGGAAGTACCTGAGGCCAGATTTGAACCTAGGACCTCCCATCTCTAGGCCTGACTCTCAATCCACTGAGCTACCCAGCTTCCCCCCAACTCAAGAGATTATTAGTAAATATTACAGGTAGACAGGAGAAGGCAAAGATAATGTAGAAAAGAGGGAAATCCCTATTTGAAGTGAAATCTTCCATACTCATATGCAGAAAGTGATGATTTGTTGTTTTAGTTTTCATGGCTTGTTGATAGATCATGAATTAGTCTAACACTAAAGATATCATAGCTGCTGTTATGATTAAAAATGATAAAGACCGATAATATAAGAGAAATTAATATTTTAATAGCCATGGCCTTGTTGGTAAAATATACATGACCACGCTTGACTATCTTTTAAATTTACCGCTAGTGCCCATCCTGACTCTCTCATACGCCAGCCAGGTAACGAAGAAGCCTTCTCTAGGCCCTCCTCCAAATTTAAGCTGCCCTATACATGGGGACGTCTGACGTCCCCATGCCAAAAATCGGAAACGGGAAACCCATTGGAATCACGGGAAATGTAGTCTCATAGTCCCCCACGTGTCCACAGGAAGTCTGCAAAATACTTCCAAATAGCATCTCCCTGAATTCAAAACAAACAGTGCTAAGAGTATCTACTACAGAAAAGGAAGCTTGGAATGAGTAACTAAAATAACATTTTGGTCACAAAGTAACCTAGTGCAATGATAGTGGATATCCCTGAGACAGGAGGCATTTGCTTATAATTGGGAGCACCAGAACTAAAGACTTGCTTGAACACCATCAATTTATCAAATAAAATAAAGCATTGATGTATTTGCACCAAAAGTGACATATATTTCCAAGATACTTCATCTCTAAGAACCAAGACAATTTTTACTTTAAAATCATTTAAATACAATTTAAATGACATACTAAAAGGGAAAAAATATAATTTTTGAAAATTTGGATACCTTTTTACCTCAGTTAATATAATACACTAAGAATTTGTTGTATCATAGAATTCATTATTAAAATCATTAAAATATTAGCAAAACATTCCAAAAATACACTTATTTATTTTACATCAGTTTCATCAAGCCACTACTTCATCATTGATGAATCCTTTCATTTCAAGCTTCATCAAACTTGTATTACATTTGCAATCTTTTGTTTTATTTTTTACAGTGCTTTGGAAGAAGGTGCCTGGAATGTAGTCAGAGAAACTGTTTAAATCAGTGATGCCATTTGCTAACTATGTGATAAAACTTTCTGGTAATTAGTTTTCTCATCTATAAAGTTTGGACTAGAAGGCTTTCTAAATCATATGATTTGAAAACAATATATACTTCAAATTACTCACTGCAATAGTGAGGAACATGACTTTTCTCAAAAGTATTTTTTTCCAGTTTAAGTGGAACTCTCTAAGACTCTAAGTTTCAACAGTGTTGCCAGTCTTCATTGGGAGAGAAAAAGTTTTAGTGGACTTCTTGAAATCTATGAAATCATAGGTCTAGTTACTCTCTTCCAACAAAAGAAAAGAAAAAAAATGGAAGGAATTGTATGTGGACGATTCAAAAAGGCAGTTCATCAACTTCTTGATATTTTAGCTTTAGAAAATAACATTCAGTACATACATTAAAAATAAGATTTTCTAATGCTCTACACATTCATTTTAAATAAAATAATAAAAATAATTTGCAAAAGCAAATGTAGAAGAAAATTGGGAATTTCCCCCAATTTACTCTTTTCCTATTTCTATATACTTGGATATATCTAATCTAGCTAATAATATATATGTATACATAAATAGGTAGATAGGTAGATTAGAATATATGGGAATATTAGAAGATAAGTATATATCTACACATATATGCCTATATATTTCACTCTCAGATTTTCTTTTAAACAGAGAAGAGGTTTTAGGTTTAACCTGTAAATGATAACTTTATACATAGAATAAATTTAAATAAGTTGAGGTGTCAATAAAATATTCTAAGATTTAGATCTGAAAGATATCAAAAAGATGAGTATTTATTTTATGCCTCAAGAGAGTCAGTAACTTCCCTAAACACAGGTAGTAAGTAACAGAGCCAGGATTTGAACCAAAATCCTTTGACTCCCAAGTCAGGCTTCTTCCTACCGCACTATAGCACTAGTACTTCACGAGGACAATTAGAAATCAATAGCTAACATATTTTAAAGCAAAGTTCCACTGACCTAACAAAATCACATAGCAACATATGAAAGCTGACATGAATATTAGTTATTGAGATTTACTTAAAAAATAGTAAAGGAACCTGATAGACTTTGTGATTCTTTTATGCTTTTCCCCCCTATTAAAATGAACTGACAATAAACCTTGAACACTATGTGACATACCATTAGCATGGATACATTATGGGATGAGTTACAACAGGATGAGCTAAGTCATAGTCACTTTAAAAAGGGACTTAACCAGTAATAGAGTCACAAATATCAAGATGTTATCATTTTAGGACGTTAAAACATAAACATAAACACTTACTGTTATTTCCTTGCAGCAAAATCTATACCCACAACAGCAGCTAGAAGTTATTGCCTGTAAAAAAGTTAGAAAAACATGAATATATTAATTTAAAATACAATGCACTTTGAATTGCAACAACTAATAAGCTTTTTTTATATTCATAAATAAGAAATATAATGACCATAATGTCTCCATTTTAGTTTCTTTGCATGAATTAAGAACTACAAATGGCAAGTGAAAATTATGTCTGAAAGCACACCATAACTTGGAAAATACTGAAAAAGAATAAGAAAACTTTCAGTTACAGGATAAAGTGGTGTGTGTGTGTGTGTGTGTGTGTGTGTGTGTGTGTGTGTGTGTGTGAAGAAAGAGAGAGAGAAAGAGAGAGAAAAAGAGAGAGAATGAGAGAGACAGAGACAGAGACAGAGAGGAATAGACAGACAGGGAGAGAGAGAGACAGAGAGAGGAAAGAGAGACAGAGAGACAGTGAGAAAGAGAAAGACAGACAAGAAGAGAGAGACAGAGACAAAGGCAGAGAGACAGACAGATTAAGAGAAAGGAAGACAGACAGGAAGAGACAGAGAGACAGAGGCTGAAAGAGAAAGACAAATAGGAAGACAGAGACAGAGAGAGAGAGAGAGAGAGAGAGAGAGAGAGAGAGAGAGAGAGAGAGAGAGAGAATGTTTTGATTTCAATCACTCAATTTATTTTGATTAAATAAATCTTTTTTTTTTTTATAACCATGAAAGTAATTTGGAAAACGACAAGAGACAAATAGGATCTGAATCATTTGAGGACACATCTATTTCTGGACAATGAAATAACTTCCTGTGGGTGAGTGAGAGTCTTCAATTGTTTGTCCTTAAGTCAATTAATTGCCTTTGTTTACATCTTGAAATGGTGAGATAGATAATTACCTAGGTCAGAAAGGTCAAAAGAGAACTTGTAAAGAGACAACAATGAGGCAAAGCTTCCTCCTCCACAAATATGCCATAACTTTGGTCAACATAAGTATTAGGTCATTTCAGAAACAATAGTGACATATCTAGATTAAGGTGTAAAACTCCAGAGAAATTTTGTTAAATTAATGATATTAAACATTTTTCTCATAAGAAATAAAATCCAAAGCTATTTCCACCTTCTGAAGCCCAACTTAAAAAAAAATCCTACTTTTTAGAAAAATTTTCCTTTCTTCCTTTGCATATATCCAATTTTATAGATGTATTTAAAAATTTAAAACAGTATTATGTAAAATATTGATTACATTATAAAGCATGTAATCCTGGAATAATTTTCATACTACATAAGATTATCTCTATCTCAAATTCTGTCTTTGTCTATATCTTTCTCCACCTCGTTGTTTCTATGTGTGTGTGTGTATGTGTGTTTGTGTGTGTGTCTTTCCATCCTTTTTTTTAATCCACCTACTTAATCTTTTTGCCACAGTCTTTCCATCTGTAAAATGACCTGGAGAAGGAAATGGCAAACCATTATGTATCTTTGCCAAGAAAATCCCAGTCATACACAACTGAAATGACTGGACAACAACAAACAATTAAATCACATGATAATTGTTGTTAATATTTATATAGCATGTAAAGGCCTACAATGGGATTTCTGTACCTTACTACATCTGACATTGTGAATTGCCCTGTAAATAAGAAGTTAAATATAGGATGCTTATTTGTTTTGGTCTATAGTTTATCATGAGGTGCAATTCCCCTCCATTGACTCAGAATATCAACTCACCCCTTTTGCAAAAACCTTTATCTTCTGCCTAAGTATCAGTTCTAAGATAGAAGAGTGGGAAGGGCTAGATAATTTAGGTTAAGTGTGCCTCTAGCAACTCATTTCTATCTTTAGAGTATTGCCTGGGCACTGGTACCTTAAGTGATCTGTTTATGGTCCCAGAATCAGTATATGTCAGAAGGACAGCTCAACTTCTGGGTTTTCATTTATTTATTTACATCAAAGCTAATCCTCTATCCATTTTGCTGCTCTCGCCTACAGGTATGATGCTGAAACTCAAAGACTTTTGGTAACTTGTCCCTGGTTACATAGGTTCCAAAGTGCCAGTACAGGAGCATCACCCAGTGGTCTCCTAATGCTGTCCAGCATGGTTTCCATTATGCCATTCTACTTCCACTTCTATGTTCTAGGGCTATTCCTAACCAAACTTATTAGCAAAACTTATTTTTTTTCTTTCTCTTATTTCCTCAGACATCAGAACATAACAGAATGTGTATGATAAGAAATCCATTTTTATATGAAAATTCATGAGAACAAAAGTCATCATAGGACCAAAGGACTCTAGCTTTAGATTTGAAAGTTAACCAGAAGTTACCTCATCCAACTTCCCCATTTTATAGGTCTGGAAATAAGACCTAGACAGTTGATTCTTATCTTTCATATTGAAGAAGATCAAACTGACATCAGTGGAGATGGCTTTTGACTCATGCAAAAATAAATTTTAAGTGAGAAAGAGTTGCACAAAGTCATCAGCATCACTCCTTTTTGTCTTTAGAAGCCCAGTGGCAAAGCAAAAGTCAAAATGACTGGTGATGCCTCTAGTTTCAGTTAATGACCTCACCTTCTTCAATGTCTTACCAAGCTCTAAGTACTAACCTGCTTCTGTACCTTCTAGGTCATTGGGGGAAAAAATTCTATTCCACCCCTTCCAATTAAATAAATCTTCACATGTCTGGGGTAGACACCCCCTAATTCACCAGTAAGTTTCAGGCCTTTCAACTACTCAACCTGGTTTAGGCTGCATGTCTAATTAGTTTAGCAGGGTGTGTTTGTTTCACATGTTACAGATTCTTGGAGCCACAGGTGAGAGTTGGGTGGTAGACATTAAAGGAGTTAAGAAATCCTAAAAAGTGTTCAATAAGCCCTCACATTAGAGGTATTAGTCTTTCCTGAACACTCTATACATTCTAGAAAGTATAAGTGACTTACTCAAGATCACAGAAGTTAAAAATAACTAGAATTTGAACTGTGGTCTTTTGATTCTAGAGATAGTAGCCATCTCATTATATCATTTAGTTATCTTGAATGTGAGAAGGTGCCTTATGGGAACAGTTCCTCAACTCAAAAGGAATGTCAGTAATTATGGTTAAGAAGTAGCAAAATTTTCACCCTGATATATATGCATTGATGTGCCTTAAATTTTCTCCATGTGGATGACTGTCTTTACCTCTTATTTGATCTATAGATCTCTAGCCTCAGTTCCTTCTATGGAAAAGAGTATAAGAAAGACACATTAGGTAACTTTAAGTTACAAAATTTTTGAAAATTAAATATTAAATTCTGGAGAATAAAGGATGAAAATGAAAGTTGGTTGAATTAGAAGAATTAAAGAAGGAAGAAGAAAAAAAAGACAAAGATTTTCTTCATGTAGTTAGTGAATCATTTATAGATAGTGTAGGTTAGATAGGCCTGGTGTTTGCCAGGCAAGAAGAAGCTGTCCTCAGAAGACAGTTAGAGGTAGTTATTAGGAATTTTAGGTAGTATTAGAAATTTTAGGTATATTTATAGGGTATAAGATTAGTAATCTCTCTTTCCTATTTTCTATCTTTCCCTTTTTACTATATTCTTTTACTATCTCTATTTTAATTAGACTAAATTGTTAATTATTAAAAAATACTAGAAGTTTTTTCTCTAGCTTAAAGGGATAATATTAATTTATAACTCTACTATATTGTCATTAAAACCTAAATTATTAAAAGCTGCTCTTATTTAAAAAAAACAACCCTATTTTAACCCTTACATTTCCAAACAGAAAGAGAATGAAAAATAGGTGAGCATATTCTTTGCTTATTAAATAATTGCTCACGATTGGCTTTTATAAAAGTGGCCCAAGATGGAAGCTGATTGGCAGATTCACCTGGGCTTTTCATTTAGTTTTTTCAGTTATTTCTTCCAAAAAGTTTTACTCAGTGGGATGAAAGAAAGAGTACTTCTCAACTGTAAAGGAGCTGAAGCTCCTTTACAACTAGGAGGTATAACCCAATACTCTTTTAAAAACTTTATTGCATAGTTAAAAAAAAAAACAAACCACTAACTATGCTTAAACTTTTACCTTGTTATATATAGATCCTCATTCCACAATTAAATTTAAAAAGAATCCTTTCATCTCTTTTAAAATAGCAAAGAAGGATTCTCATGCATTGTAGGAGGAGGAGTATGATACGGTTGAAAGAATAATGAATTTATTCAGAAAACCTCAGTTAAATGCTACCTCTGTTATTTGACTGTAACTCCAAGACCCTTAAACTCTTTGGGCCTCAGTTTCCACATCTATAAAATTAGGAGTTTGGAATAAATTCTCTCTAAGATCTCTTCCCTTTTAAAACATATGACCCTAGGCTTATGATTCATTCTATCTCCATTTTCCAAATATTTATTATCTACTTTGTGCAAAGTACTATGCTGCTTGTTATATGATGTGCAGAAATGTAATTGAATTCTCTGTCCTCCAGAAATTTATATTCTTAAGGGATATGAAGACAGAAATAATGCAATTATTTAGTTTTCTATATTTCAAAGTGAGATATAATAAATGCTTTTGAAGACCTTGTTCTCCCAAAAGTGTTCTACTGTGACTGATCGATTTGAATTTGAAAGGCATTAGCACATTTGGGCACAAATGATCCATAGAAAGTGACCAATACCCTGGGCTGTATGGCTGTGGCTCTAGTTCTTAGTGTTGTTGACAAACCTAAGACACATATGCTGGTGGGGGCTGCTCCTTTTCTCCTCTCCACCACATCTGAGGACACTTTTTCACATCAACCACCCTTCTGCCTAGAAGCTCAGTGGGAGAGCATCCCTTTGGGCATAGTTCTAAATTGCCCTCCAGAATGACTGCATCAGGTCATCAACAATGCATCAGTGTCCCATTTTTGCCACAATACTTCTTTCATATTAACCAATACACATTTATTAAGGGTGTAATTTTGTGCCACCAAGTGCTTGAAGAATATAGAAACATAAAAACATAGTCTCTGCCCTTGATAAGCTTGTTTTCTAGTGAAGAGGACCACATATAAGGAATTTTATATGTACTAGATATATATAGAGAGTATAACTTTCAGTTCCTCTCTATGCCTGTCAATCTGGCCAACTATTTGTTCCCTTTAGTGAACATTCTATTTCTATTGTCCTGCTTTTTTTGTACATTCCATCTCCCCACCCTCTGATCCCAAATCAGTCTGGAATGAATTCCTTTCTCAACAATATTAAATTAAAATCCCTGGTTTCCTTCCAAACTCAGTTCATTGCCATTTCCTCCAAGAGATGTTTCTTTCTTGCTTAGCATTCTCTACCTCTGATTAACTTTATATTACTTGATGCCAAATGTGATAAGAATTACATGATAAGTGGATACAAAAGGTGGATGAACAGCTCTGAAAAGGGCTCAGCAAGCCTTCTCATCAGTAGTACTGGTTCCCACCAAACAGCCTGGTAAAACCATCTCAGCTGTTGAGTCAAACCAGGTTTAGGGTACCTGATGGCCCTCAAGTTGATTGGTTAATTAAGGGGATCTCTACCCAAGTATTAGAAGACTGCTTACACTAGAGAAAAATCCATTGAGGAAATACATTGAAGAATGGTATGCTACAATCTTTATTCAGACTTCATCAGTTCCCTCTACAGCAGTGGATATCCTTTTTTACCATTAGTCTTTTGGAGTAGGCCTGGATCCTTGCCTTGTTGATTGCCATTCACAATTGATCCTCATACTTTATTGCTGTTACTCTGTCTGACTTTCTCCTTGTTCAGTTCACTTCACTTTGTATCACTTCATTAAGTCTCTCCAGTTTTTTTGCTATCATCATATTAGTCATTTCTTATGACACAACAGAATTCTATTACAATCATATACCACAACTTGTTCAGCCACTCCCCAACTGATGGATAGTACTTTTGTTTCCAGTTTTTTGCCTATACAAAAACAGCTACTATAAATATTTTTGTACAAGTAGGTCCTTTTCCCTTGTCTTTGATCTCTTTGGGAAACAGAACTAGTAGTGGGATTGTTGGGTAAAAGGAAAGAACTTTTTCCATATATTAACTTTTTTAATCCTTACAACCACCCTTAGAGGTAGATATTATTTTATCCCTATTTTACATTTGAGGAAACAGGATGATGGTGGTCAAGTGATTTGCCCAGCATTCACATTTAGTAAGTGTAAGAAAGAGGATTTAAATTAAGATTTTCCTGACAAGTCCAACATTCTATCAGTTCCACCACCTAGCCTATTTTGCTGGAGTTCATTGAAAATATTCCTTCAGACCAATATCATTTTAAAATTCCAATTCTGAGGGGGGCAGGTAGGTGACTCAGTGAATTGAGAGCCAGGCCTAGAGATGGGAGGTCCTAGTTTCAAATCTAGTCTCAGATATTTCCTAGCTGTGTGTCTCTGAACAAGTCACTTAATCCCCATTGCCTAGCCCTTACCACTCTTCTGCCTTAGAACCAATAATGGTTCTAGAACAGAAGGTGGGGATAAGAAAGGAAGGAAAGAAAGAAAAAAAAACAACAGAACAGAAAAGAAAAGAGAAGAAAAAAGAAAAGAAAATTCCAAATATGAAACTGGATGGAATTAAGACCTACTTATTGTAACTACCATCTCCCATCACACAACTTTGAGAGATTCTTCTGGTCTCCCCCTTAAAAGTATACAAAGATTTTAATATATTTCCCTTTTCCTGATCATTTGGACTTCAAATAGGACAAAAATTATTTATTTCTAGATGGACTCTAAGATAATTTGGGGTGAGAAAATAAGACCCGACATTCCCTCAACCACTTCAGGACATCTGTATATATCTTCAGAATATCTTAATCTTTCTTCTGTTGTACAAAACACACATCCTTTTTTTAAACCCTAGATGATGAGTTGGTCTAGTAGGGATTGGGTTCCTAGGATAGAAAAGTCAATACTTGCCATTTTACTGACCTTCTAGACTAATTAGTTGACCCACTGACTGTTCAGGAAGCTCCCAGTGAAACATATAAGAAGCAGAGCCATTAATAGGAACTCTAGGGGTCACCCTTGGATAACCCATTAGAATGTGTTACCACTTAAACTCATTCTAATAATACAGTTCTGCTTTTCAGTTTGTTGGGAATCTGAGGCCAGACCCAGTCAGTTAGCTTGCCAACACATGCTGCTTTCCTGGTATGGTTTTCTAGTTCTTTGCTATTACTGCATAATTTGACAGTATGCTGCCAAGGAAACAGAATTCATTAAGAGCTTTCGGTTTTGTTCTGCCAATGAGCATTTTTGGCTACATGTAGGGCTGGCCTCTGAAGATTGATCCATAATGTTTGTCTTCTAAAGCCTTGTCACCTCGTAGCATGACTGATGTTACAAAATAATCCATAATGAGCCAGGTTTTCCCAGTGTGAGCTACTATCTGGGAGTAAGTTAGGCACCATTAACTTCACTATCATCAAGCTTGGGTGCTTAATATAAAATGGATGGACGTAGATACATTATGGAATTTGATAATTTGATATCATACTGTATTTGTTAGGACGTGGTCCATTTTTGGCACTATTATTTTAGGTTTGATTGTTCCAGCTTAGTATGGTGTAAGATTGATTCACTGAGAGAATTTACAGTTGCATTTCTGAAATATTTTTTCTTTCCTCGTTCCTTATTATCTTAATGCATGCTCTTTGAGTTTATCTCCAATCTGATGAAGATATGTTTTACAAGTTGCTTTTCCCCATTACTTGTGAGTTCATGAGGGCAGGAACTATTTTTGCCTTTCTTCATACTAGAGCTTTTAGTAAATGCCCACTGAAAAGAATAATATATAGACCATTCTTGCTTGATCTTCCACTCTGATTCTAATGATTTGGAGTAAAGTTTGTCTTTTGAGGTCTATCTATATGTTTAGATAATTCTCTCAATGGTCTACTTTTTAAATAAGATTCAAAAAGCCAACTTTCTTTTTAAGGTTGGTGAAAACTGTATCTGGCAATTCCTGTGGCACATCATAATTGGTCAATTAGATCTTGTTTATGAAATTAATTTATATTCAGATGTTTGATCCCAGTTTCATTTCTCTTCCCTGACTACAAAGTCAATCCATATTTTCATTCTGTATTCTTGAGAATGTCTATGCTATTTCCCAAAAGGAGCAAGTAACAAAAATATGGATGGATCACAACAAGCATGACATGATGCCTGGAAAAAAAAACATGCTACACCATATCCCTATTGGTAGCAGGGGCAGTAGCACCAACTTTGATTTACCAAAATAAAAAGAATTATTCATAATAAGAAATATTTTTATGCACCTATATATGTCTTGTAAAATAAAATTAAAATATTAATAATATATCAACATTTTATTTGTCATGCATGATTTGTAATTCATGTTCTGAAATCTGAGTAATATTTAGCTCTAAATAATTGCCTTTTACTTTTACAGTCACGTGAAACAAAGTGAATTTTATCACAGCATAAATTTAGTCAACCTTGAATGTCTATAACTATCCTGTTATTTTTAGGTCGAGTATTTTATCATATACTATTCATATTAATTTTTACTATTTTTTGAGGTGCTCCTGTGAATCTAATAATATTTGATAAATATTGGAAAGATTTTTCAAACTGTAAGTGAGAGCCATTTCTGCTGGTATGTGTAGGTGTGTGTTTTAGAGGGTTGTTCTATAGCATCATTTTTGCAAGGAATTTCTGGTGTCGGTCCTCCTTCTAGTAATATAGATCAGCACTTTCTCTATAATTTCAAAATAATTGAAAGTAAGTTATTCATTGTGATATTTCTAGTATGTAACTGAGGCAGGACTTTAATCTGAGACTTCCTAATTTACACAACTCTCTCTCCAGGCATTTGGTACGTACGTAAATCCATAGTGTAGACTTTTTACAAAATACCAACTTGGGGACATAGTCTTTCCTTTCCCCTCAACCCTTTAACTTTTTGCTTTTTCTCCTTCCTTTTTCAAAATTCTTTTTTCTCTTTCTATCATATTTAAATGTATTGGGGAAGATGAAGGAGAAAGGAAAATACATACTAGAAATATTTATCATCTTGTAGTGGTTGAAGCTAAAGGCTGTTATTTCAATTTACAATTGAGGGTAGTTGGGTGTACATATGTCTAAATAATCTAACACAATTGGTTATTGAGGCCTCTATTAACCCAGACACTCTTAGATCTTAGATAGGAAACTTCTGCCTTTTTTTCTGTATTGATCATTTCATCAAAACTGGGTACAAATAACTACACATATTTACATATATATTCATATTTACAGAGATAAAATAAGTAGCTAGATGGATACAAGGCATAAATTTATTTACATATAATATCCATATCCATTCTTAAAAGAAAAATTTTGATTTTTTGACACAGGAGTTATTCCCAATTTTTATTCAGATCCATACATCCTAAACCACACATACAGAACGAATTACATTTGTAAGCTCTGGAGTTCTCCTCAGTAAAGCATGTATAGCTTTATTTTTTTCTGATTCTTTTAGTAGTAGGATTTATTTTCCTCTGTTTTTACAGTTCAACTAAATTCATCAAATATTTAATTTTTTTTCATTTTTTTCAATTACATGTTGAAACATTTTTTCTTCCTTTCTTCTGCTACCTCCTCCCTGAGGTGAGAAATAGTCTGATCCAGTTTATACTAGTGCTGCCATAAAATACACATTTCCCACATTTCTAATGCTGTGAAAAAAAGGACACATATAGCCCATTCAATTAAAAATTCATGAAGGAAATGAGGTGAAAAGTAGAATGCTTTGATTTGCAATCAGACTCCAACAGTTCCTTCTTTGGCTTTGGATAGAATTTTCATCATGATGTTCTTGGAGTTATTTTGGAAAATTGCATTGCTGATAATTGTTTAGTCATTCACAGTTGATCACTGTATAATATTTTGGTTATTACATATCATGTTCCTGGTTTTGCTCACTTCACTTTGAGTTAATTCATATGTCTTCTCAGATTTTTCTGAACTTATCCTTTTCATCATTTCTTTTGGCACAACAGTATTCCATTACAACCACATACCACAACTTATTTAGTCATTTCTCAACTTATTGACACCCCCTCAGTTTATGATTTTTGCCACCACAAAAGGTGCTGCTACAAATATTTTTTTCAAGTAGGTCATTTTCTCTTTAAACAAGCATTTTAAAGAGCCTACTACAATTAAGTATGCCAGATACTATGGAGACATAGGAAAATAAAAGCTTCCTCTAGTACATAATACTTGAGATTAGATTTGAAGGATTCTAAAGAAATGCATGTGAGGAAGGATCGGATTCTAGGTATTCACAGAGCTAAGTAATGAAAAGCTAAATTCTATGCATAACAAGTAGGTCAATCTTGATAGAATAAAATAAAGGGAATAGTCTGGCATAAACATGGAAAGGTAGTTTCTTGATAAATGACCAAAGGCTAAGAAAAGGCAGGTCTCGAATGAAGAAATTAAAGTTATCTTTAGTCATATAAAAATATTCCAAATCATTATTAATTAGAGAAAAACAAATTAAAGCAACTCTGTTGTACCATTTCAAAACTTTTAGCCTGGTACCATGACAAAATGAGAAATATGGCAAGAGATGTGGGAAATTTGCCACACTCATATATTGTTGGTGGATCTGTAAACTGATATAATCGTTTTGGAGAGCAACTTGAAACTATGCCCAAAGGTCCATAAAAAACTGTGCATGTACTTTGGCCCAACAATACCACTATAAGATCTATATGTCAAAGAGATAGAACATAAGGGAAAATAATCTCGTTTAAAATATATATTTATAGTAGTTCTTTCTTTGTGCCCCAAAATTGGAAACTAAAGGGATATACTTTAATTGGGAAATGGTCAAATATACAACAATTGGGAAATGACTATAATGGAATACTATTGAGTCATGAGAAATGACAGACAACATGATCACTAAAAGACCTAAAAATCTTTTATGAAGTGATGCAAAGTCAAGTGCACAGGAACAGAACCAGGATAATGTTGTACATAGTAACAGTAATAATGTTTGTGAATGACCATTATTATCTGCCATTCCAGGATTCAAAATAACTCTAAGAGACTCATGAAGAAAAATGTTAGCCACCTCCAGAAGGAACTGATGGAGTCCAAATTTTCACTTTATTATTTTCATGGAACTTTTTTCTTGTATAAGCATTGTATCTTCTTTTACAACATGATGAACATGGAAATATGTATCGTATGATAACATATGCATAAACCTATATTGTATCACCTGCCTCCTTGGGCATGGAAATATAACCTATATCATATTACAGACCATTTTGGGGAGGCAGGGAAGGGAGAGAACATGGATTGCAAATATTAGAAAATGATTATTTAAATGTTATGGGGGTTAGGAGGAGAACAGTAGTCAGTAAAAACCTGCCAAAATGAATTGTTCATATTTTGATAGTCAAAAAGAAACCATTATGTTTTTTGAGAGGGAGTCATGGCATGGACATATGTTTACTATTTATATTATTGGGAATTGTGGAGAAACTGTATTAGAAAGAAGGGAGAGTGGAGGCAGAAAATATGTAATAATGATATTGAAGCAATTGGAACCATCTATGAGAGGGTATTAAATAATGTTGTGACTTTGTGAACAGACATAATGGGCCAGTTTATCTGTTAAGCCACTTCTATCCCTTCAGGTCAATTTTCCTTCTTCCTCGTTCTCCATATAATGATTTTTCTACGGCATGCACGATTCTCAAAAATCAGTCTTTCTCCAGAATATATAACATATATATTATGCATAATATGTATTACCTAATATCTACCATTGCTATTAAAATTGTTCATATATAAATCAAGAAAGCAAGATTAAAAATCAGATATTCTAAATTTTACCCAAAAGGACATAGTTAAAGATAATAAAAAGGCATTCCCTCTTGAGAATAAATTTAAATGGGCTTTATTACTGCATTTTTTAGATAAAGAAGCATGGGTTTGTTTAATTTAAAAAATACTTAGTAAAATCTAACTAACATTTCATCAGAACAACCAAAAGGTTCTTTTGGTTATAGATATTCATATCATATGCATTAGGCAAAGCATTTCTTTTAAAGGACAACTCTATGTTGTTTTGTTGTTGTTGTTGTTGTTTACTTTGGAATAGACCTATTTTCTCTCATTTTACAAGAGAGAAAATTGCATTTAGCAATGCAGATCAGTACCTTTCTGCACTATTAATTGTGATAGTGCTGGGCAAAGACAAATATAAATATGATACAAAGGGGGCAGCTGGGTGGCTCAGTGGATTGAGAGTCAGGCCCAGAGATGGGAGGTCCTGGGTTCAAATCTGACCTCAGATATGTCCCTGGGCAAGTCACTTAACCCCCATTGCCTAACCCTTACCACTCTTCTGCTTTAGAATCAATACTAACTATTGATTCTAAGATGGAAGGTAAGGGTTTAAAAAAAATTAAAAAAATATGATATAGATACCACTCATAGTATAGTAATGATAATTAGAATTCTTGATTGGAAATTTAATGCATTGAAACAGATTGTCTTCCCTTTACTGTTCAAACTAGTGCTTTATGTTGTAGCACCTTATTCTTTCTATCATACATTTTTTTTAGTCAAATTTGATTTGCTTCCTGTTAGATTTCATTCCATCTCCAGTATTCATTGCTGTTCCTGGAGACAGACTATTCCAACGATTCAAATATACTCTCTTCTCCTTTATACCCCTTCAAACCACAAACTTCTTTAAGTCTCATTTCAAATGCCATTTTTGACAGGTAGCTACTCCTGACCTCAAGGGTTCCCTCTACCTAGAAATTAATTTGTTCATGTTTATTTATATTTTTATAGACAAATTGAAATCATCACTACCAATATCATCACCATGATCACTATCATCACTAATATTTTTGTACCTCTTAAAAGGTTCAGAAATGCCATGTGTATGCTTAATTATTTTATTATGGTTATTTTTCTTACATTATCATTTTGTAATTAATTTTGTCTTCTCAACAACTCTTTGAGGAAGGTGCTATTATTTCCTCCATTTTGCAGAAAGAGAAAATGAGATACAGAGATGTTAAGTGAATTAAAATACAGCTAATAAATGAAGTTCTTTCTGACTCTGCTCTCTCTACTGCACTGCTAAGAAGTTCAAGTGGGTGGGATGTAGGACTTGGAATCAGGAAGAATTTGATTTAAGCTTTCCGCAGGCATTGACTAAATGTGTGACACTAGGTAAATCTTTTAACTCAAATTTCTGTTTTCCTCACTTCCTCATATGCAAAATGAGGAGGCTGAACTAGATCAGTAGCATGAAGTGAAAATGAAAACCAATCTATCTGGCTGCATATAAACTTAGAAAACCACAAAGTACCATAATCTATTTTTATCTTATTTAAACATGTGATGTTAAATATTTTGCAATTATATTTTAATCAGGTTTTGGTCTCATTGGAGAATGCTTAAGACCTCGAGTATGATATTTCTTGACCAAATTATCTCTAAGGTCACTTCGAATTCTCATGATTCCTATGATTTCATCATTTTTGTTGATTCCCCTAATAAAATATATACCTTTTGAGGGCAGGAAGAGTATGGGTTGAGTTTTTGTGACTTTGGGACCTTATATAGTGCCCCCACATTATAGGTCCTTAATAAATGATCATTGAAAGAATGAATGTATTTGTGCTTCATTGGTTTTGTCTTTGAATCCTCAGGGTACCTTCCTCAACATGGTGAACACAACAAGGAAGATGAACAGACATTTACACAAAGAGAATAAAGAATATGGTAACTTCATCATAGGGCTAAAACAAAATAAGATGAGGACGGCATTACTTTCATTTGAAAGGATAATGGAAAACATTGGAGGGGATGGCATTCTTCAGGTGTGAATAGAATTATGACAAAAGAAGTTTAAGGGCAGGAAGGCATTCTTCATATCTGTAATGGTGAAAACAAAAGTGGGATGTATTTGCAACAACAAATGAAGTACATTGTGGTCACTTTCTCTCTAATACCTATTTTGTATTTATGAAAAGAACAAGTTAGAACTTAAGTTCCTTAGGGGCATGACTATTATAGTTATTATTATTATTATTAATAGCTAGTGTTCATATAGTGTCTACCATGTTCCAGACACTATGCTAAATACTTTACATGTAATATCTTAATTGATATTTGTGATAACCCTTCAAGGTAGGAGCTACTGGGATTCTCATTTTACAGTTAAGGAAATCAAGGCAAACAGAAGTTAAATGACTTCCCCAAGGTCACAGAGCTAGCAAGTGTTAAAGATCAAATTAGAACTCAGTTTTTCTGTACACCTGAGCTCTATACATTGTACCACTAGTTGCCTCACCATGGAGATAACATGGTATAGTAAAAAGAGCATCTAGCTTTAACAAATATTTTGTAATAAGGCAAAAGGAAGAAGAAAATATTTGCACATCTGTCCCTTAATTTCTCCTTTAGTTTTATTCAAACTCTTGTAACACAAAGCCATCAGGTGAACTAGGTATGACTAAAAATATTGTTTTCTATTTCTACTGTGTGATAGTATGCATAAAACACAAGATGGTTCTATAAAAAAATGAAGAACAAAAACACATAATACATGTTGGTTAAGTTTATACTAGAATTACTTCAGCTATTCATTAGTTACAAGTAAGTGGTGATAAATAATATCTTTGAATTTTTGTTTACTTTGGAATAGACCAATTTTTTTCTCATTTTACAAGAGAGAAAATTGCTTTTAGCAATGCAGATCAGTATCTTTCTGCAACTTAAAGTCTTACAGAGAGCCTATGGCAATGAGAGGCTAAGTGCCTTACTACTACATGGGTAATATATGTGTCAGAGGCAGAACTTCATGATTTTAAGGCAGTCTCTTTATCTGCTACACACTATGTTCTTTAGTCTTTAGTTCTTTAGTCTTATTTTTAAAACCTTACCTATCTGTGTTAGAATCAGTGCTAAGTATTGGTTCCAAGATAAAAGGGTGTTAAGGGTTAGGCAATGGGGGTTAAGTGACTTGCCCAGGGTCACACAGCTAGGATATATCTGAGGTCAAATTTAAATCCAGTTCCTTCCTACTCTAGGCTTAGCTCTTTATCCAAAGTCACATAGCTGCACCCATAAATAATTTTAGCATGCTAACACGGAAACATAACCATTTTATATAGCATGCTTACTAGGGAAAACTTTCAAGTTGCAAACAATCAGCTTATAACAACAATTTTGGAAGACATCATGAGTTGGGAAGGTGCTATCTAGTGTGTAAATATTGCTAAATGTCATATAATTACTTTAAAGACACTAAAGAAAAGTGGATTTGCAGCTTTTCATCTTCATATTTGATAAAAGGTGGCTAAAGTTGTTCAGAATAAACTATGAAGAAATATCATTGCATTTCCTGTAGAACAGAAGTCCTGCTGAGAAGGAATCATCTTCAGCTTTGAGGACCTTGGATGCAGACTTAAATGAGTTATTTACCCATAAGCCAAACTATCTTATAATTTTCATTTTAAAGTCATAGGAGTCCAAGCCAAATCCAGGCAAACAACAATGACATCAAGAAAGTATTATTGTAATTCTCATTCCTGAAAGAATTCCATTTCTAATTTGGTATGACTTCCCCAGATAGTAATTAATTTCCCATCCCTAAAATAAAATGAACACAGAGCAAATTAGCACTTATTCCAGGACACCTGCAATTTTGTCACATAGTTTTTTTATGATTAATTTTTACTTTTTCTAATTAACTAAAAATAGATTAATATATTTTTTCTTAATATCTAGTGAAAATAGCTAATATTTAGAAAGCTTATTGATTTTTTAAAATGTTTACTTTTCATTTAAGTTTAATGTTTTGTTTTTAAAATTCATTCATTTATTTTATTTAGACTATTTTTCCATGGTTACATGATTCATGTTCTTTCCCTTGCCTCTTCCATCCCCACTCCTATAGCCAAAAAGCAATTCTACTGGATTTTACATATATCACTGATTAAGACCTTTTTTCCACATTATTAATATTTGCAACAGAGTAATAGTTTAGTGTCTACATCCCCAGTCATGTCCCCATTGAACCATGTGATCAAGCAGATGTTTTTCCTGTGTGTCTACTCCCACAGTTCTTTCTCTGGATGTGGATAGCGTTCTTTCTCATAAGTCAATTTGTTCAGCTATTCACCAATTGATAGAGACCCCCTCATTTTCCAATTGTTTCCATCACAAACAGTATGGCTATAAATATATTTCTACACATATTTTCCCTATTATCTCTTTGGGGGTACAAACCAAGCAGTGGTATGGTTGGATCAAAGGGAAGGCAGTCTTTTAAAGCTTTTCAGGTGTAATTCCAAATTGCACTCCAGAATGGTTGGACTGATTCATAACTCTACCAGCACTGCATTAATATCCCAATTTTGCCACATATGTTCCAGCATTTATTACTTTCCTTTGTTATCATTTTAGCCAATCTGCTAGGTGTGAGGTGGTACCTCAGAATTGTTTTGATTTGCATTTCTCTAATTATAAGACATTTAGAACTCTTTTTTCATATGCTTATTGATAGTTCTGATTATTTTATATAAAAATTGCCTATTCATATTTCTTGCTCATTTTTCAATTTTCCCTCTTGTTCTACAATGTTGGGGCAGTTTTCTTTGATAATTTCCTGTAGAATGATGTCCAGACATACTTTTGTCATGATCTCCTGGTAGTCCAATTATTCTTAAAATGTCTCTCCTGGATTTATTTTCCAGGTCTATAGTCTTATCAATGAGGTATTTCATATATTCCTCAATTTTTTCATTCTTTTGATTTTGTTATAGACTCATGCTGCCTTGTGAAGTCATTTGCTTCTGGTTGTTGGATTTTAATTTTTAAAGATTAAATTTCATTCTTGGCTTTTTGGTTATCCTTCCCCTTCTGGTCTGATTTTCTTTTTAGTTCATCTTTTATCTTCTTTGCCTCATTTTCAAGTTGGTCAATTTTGGCTTTCAAGACACTATTTTCTTCTTGTTTTAGTTCATGTGCCTCTGTTTCCAGATGACTTACTTTGATTTTAAGACTCAGCCTCTCTTAATTGTTTTTTGAATTGTGTTTTGAGTTCTTCCAAAGACTTGATGCTCCTTGATCCTCCTCTTTTCCATTTGTTTTTTTGTTCATTACCTGGATAGAAGCTATCAATTATAATTTATTTTTCCCTTTTTCTGTTGTTTACTCAAATTTTTTCCTTCTTTTCTGCATTTCATTGGCTGTAATCTTGCTCTTTTGGTTATTTGTTGGATCTGTGGGTTTGGGCTGTTCTGTCCTGAAAGGGCTTCTTCTCTGCTTTGCTGATTGACTAGATTAGGCTGATGGAGTATTAATGAGCCCTGAGGTCAGATCTTCCCCAGGTGGTAGCAGAAGGTGAAGGTATAGGTGCAGGTTTGGAGGCTAAAGGGAGCTGTGCTTCCCACCCTATTATCGAGGTATTGTGCAGTGGTTGCAGCCTTCACCCTGGGAACTTAGCACGACTCTCAGTGCAGTTGGTAAGGGAGGGATGTTGGAGACTCAGCTTCCCTGCTCTCTGAAGGCCTCCATCCTTCACTTTTTTTTCATTAGTCCCCTTGATATTCTTGACCTTTTGTTCTTCCAGATGAATTTTATTTTTTTTAAGTTTTATAAAATAATTTTTGCTAGTTTGACTAGTATAGCACTGAATGAGTAAATTAATTTAGGTAGGATTGTCATTTTTATTATATTAGCTTGGCCTATCCATGTGAAAAATGAATGTTTTCCCCATTGTTTAGATCTAACTTTGTGTAAAAAATGTTTTGTAATTGTGTTTATACAATTCTTGTGTTTGTCTTGGGAAATAAATTCCCAAGTATCTTATATTGTCTAGAGTGATTTTAAGTTGTTCTTTCTAACTCTTGCTGCTGAGGTTTGGTGGAAATATATAGAAATGCTGATGATTTACATTGGTTTATTTTTGTATCTACAACTATGATAAAGTTACTAATTATTTCAAATAGTTTTTTAGTTGATGTTCTAGAATTCTCTAGGTATATCATCACATTGTCTGCAAAGAGTGATAGTTTATTTTCCTCTTTGTCTACTTTAATCTCTTCAATTTCTTTTTTTTTTTCTTCTCTTACTGCTAAAGCTAGCATTTCTAATACAATGTTAAATAATGGTGGTGCCAGAACTGGGACTTCAAGGTGATGGTCTGGGGTGCTCTTTTGTTGATATAGCCCAGGTCCTGGGAGTCCAAAGTTGGCTTATATTCAGACTTGGAACTTGGCAGAGTTGTTGGAGTGGAGGGGGTCATCCAGCACTCTTCTTTGTGCACTTTTGCTTCCAGATCCCTTTATCTTACGGAAATCAGTTCTCTCTGTCTACCGTTCAAGTTGTATCCAGTAGGAGAGTCTTCTCTCTCTGTCTTGCTCTTGGTTTTTGACTCCTGTGATTTTGAGGTGCTTTTAAAAGATTGATTTGGAAAGATTCTCAGAGATGCTTCAGCTTTTGCTGCTAGTAAGTTACCCTCTTGGTTCTTCTACCTCCCAGGGCAAAGTAAGAGAAATTAATTAATTTGTATTCTACAGGTACAATATATCAGAAGTGTATCTTAATTCTATGTTTTTGTGGTGTCAAGTCCAACTGTCTAGCCACATGCAATGTTGGCTTTACATGTGTTTCTACTCCCCAATTTCATGCAAACATTTACACACATATACACAAGCAATAGTACAGTTCAATAATCACAAAATAGAGCAGAGCAGAAGGTGAAAGTAAGATATCATTCTGATGTTTACACAAGGACACTAGTTTTAATTATTAAAAATGAATTTTACATGAGGGGCAGCTAGGTAGCTCAGTGGATTGAGAGTTAGGCCTAGAGATGGGAGGTCCTAGGTTCAAAACCGGCCTCAGATGCTTCCCAGCTGTGTGACCCTGGGCAAGTCACTTGACCCCCATTGTCCACCCTTATGACTCTTCCACCTATGAACCAATATACAGAAGTTAAGGATTAAAAAAAATGCAATATACAGAATAACACTACTACAATCTCTAAGTTTTCCCTGTACTTTTTCTTATGTGGACTTCACAAAATTATATTTTAGTACTTGCATTTGACTTCAATGAAATAGGTTTCTTCTTCAGACTTAGATACATGAGTCTCTTTGTTCAAGGAACATAGTAGTAAATTTCCCTTCTCAAAATTTTAACTAAAATTTCTAAATAAAAATCTTAATTTCCAACAGAGATACAAATTAGAGGAATTATTTTCCAAAAGAATGTTTCAAGTAAAGATCAGCACAGTGTACGGGAAAGAACTGGTTTGAATTCAGAATATTTGGTTTCTAAGTCTGGCTGTGCTACCTAATCCCAGTGTTCCTTCCTTTTGTAACTAAGTTTTTCTTCTATAAAATGAGAATTGGAACTGATCATCTTTAAGGTTTACTTAAATTAAGCCTTACTCCAGACAGAAGATTTAATGATTTAAATTTAAATTTTAAATTTTAAAGATTTAATGATGTTCTATTGTTTTTTTCGTAGAGACTGGAAAGCAAACCCTTTCATAGTTTGTGAATCCTTAATCAATTATTAGTAATCAGTTTGTTAATTACTTTTATTTTTTTTTTAACCCTTAACTTCTGTGTATTGGCTCCTTGGTGGAAGAGGGGTAAGGGTGGGCAATGGGGGTTAAGTGACTTGTCCAGGGTCACACAGCTGGGAAGTGTCTGAGGCCAGATTTGAACCTAGGACACTCCTGTCTCTAGGCCTGACTCTCAATCCACTGAGCTACCCAGCTGCCCCCTGTTAATTACTTTTAGAAAACTATATTATATTTATGCCAGGGTATTGTGACAAATATTAAATATTCTGTTAGAACCATCATTTAGAAGGTGCGATGTGGTATAAGACCAACATTTGTAAAGTGAATCTGTTTATTTGTTAAAATAACTGTATACATAACAGAGAATCAAAAAATTACAGAGTTGGGAGAGAATGCAAGCTATCTGATCTAACCCATACCTTAACAAGAATCCTCTCTTTAATGTACCAAAGTGACCACCTAGTTGTTTGAAGATCTTTAGGAAAGTAGATCCTGATCCATATCCCTCCTTCCCCATTCCACTTTTGCTAGATCTAATTTAGGGAATATTTTTCTTAGAATGAGCATGAACCTAGTTCTCTTCACCTTCCACCTAATTCTTCTGTCTGTAGTAAGGCAGAAAAAGGCTAATTCCTCTCTCATATAATAAATCTTTAAATGTTTGGATGGCCCTCAGTAAATCTTTTTCTTCTCCAGGCTAAATATCCCCATCTATTTTAACCTATCCTTTATGGCACACTTTATCTGTTCTTTGAACCTTTTACAAAACAGGGGAAAAAAAGTCTGTTTTTTTCTTCCTCAGCTTGCTTTACCAATGGCAGTTCATTTTGACTTTGATCAATACTGGCACTAGTCTTACAGGGCCAACTATGCTTTTGTATTCATTCTTTGTTACATGCTCTCGATTCTAACTTCTATATATCTTTCAAAATTTAAAGTTGCTTCTTCCCTGTGTGTTCACCTTGGTCTCTATAGATAATTCTCCTTTTCCTTCTCATTCAGAATTGTGGCTTTGTGTCTTCAGAATTTTATTCTTAAAAGTGCCTCATTCCTTCTTAGATATCTTTTCCAATGTAGAATTTTAGGCCAGAGGGATGTACTTATTCTACTTCCTAACTCTGAAGAAATTGTTCTTCTAAACTCTAGCACAGGGGTCTGCAATGTATGGTTATCAAGCCATATCTGGCTCTTTTGAGGGCCAGATATAGCTCTTTCTGCAGGAGCCTTAAAGTTAATTTTTTTTCAGGCGCTGTTACAGGAGCAGCACTGTGAGCACTGTATGGCTCTCACGAAATTATATTTTAAAAAATGTGGCATTTATGGCTCTCATGGCTAAAAAGGTTGCCGACCTCTGCTCTAGAGTGTGTGTCAAAACTTTTTTTACTCATAAATTCTAAGGAAAAGTGTATGTTGATTTTAATATTTATAATGTTTCATAAAATGGTTATCTTATCTAAATTAATTTAGAGATTCAATACCATAAAAATCAAATTAGCTAAGTACTGCTTAAGGAAAAAAAATTAAAAACAACAATATCCACCTGAAGAAATAAAATGTTAATAATTATAAGGTTAATAAAGAAAAAAAATTAGAAAGGTAGCCGAAGTGTTAACAATACAAATAATTTTCTACTGATTATAAAGTAGAAAAAATGATTAATATACAAGATAAGGTCCATGATCTATAGGAGCAACCAAACACAGAAGCACTATGATCAATAAAATAAGGATATCAATGACTTTGGGTAGATACATTATTTGACAAAAAAACTGATGAGAACAATAGAAAATAGTTTGGTTTAGATCAACATTTCAGAGCCTATATAAATATTATATCTAAATGTATACACAGTATATGGAAAAAGTCATATTACAAAGAAGTTAGAGGAGAATGAAAAGAAAGAAATGTAATTTACCACTATGGAAGAATCCTTGATAAAATGATTGAAATAAGAAATGATAATAAGAGATAAATGAACAATTCTTAATTATGTGAAGCTGAAATTTTTTTTGAATAAATAAAAAGAATTCATTCAGAAGTAGAAGCAAGAGACTTTACTGTGCAGAAAACTTTTAAGCAAATTAAAAAAACTAATATTTTAGATATATAGGAAATGTATAAAACTATATTAGTAATATTTCTTTATAGGGTAATATTCAAAGAGATAGTTCTCAAATAGGAAAAACCAAACTACCAAAGTCACATAAAACATATTTCAAATCATATATAAAATTTTGAAATCACTAATGATAAGAAAATAATCAGAAAAATCATTTTTTCAATTGGGGAAGATGACAAAACTAAAAACCAACAATTAATGGAGGATGAACACACTGATGAACTATCACTGGAACCATGAAATGATCCAAGTAATCTGGAAAATAATTTGGAATCAAAACTACAATGTCATTAAATTATGTATATTTTTTAACTAGTAATACTACTTCTAGCCACATACCCCAAAGAGATTAAAGACAGAATGAAATAGTTTACCTATAAAAACATTTATACTATGCCCGTTTTGTTGTTATATTAGCAAATATCTAGAAACAAAGTGAGTATACAGCAATGAGTACACAAAAGTTATGGAATAAGGAATGCCATAATTGAATTGACGTAGAATAAAGTGAACATAAACAAAGTAGTTATTTACATAATTATAATATTTCTATATGTAATATAATATGTAATATTTCTATAGACAGGGTACTATGTTCAGTAAAGGGACAGAAAGGTTATACACACACAGATTTTTCCATATGTACACATATCTGATATTTCCTTTTCCCAGTGGTTTAGAAGAGATCAATATGCATATGTAAATATACTATAAAGGAAAGTGATAAGGGTAAAGGAGAGATTCAGGCAAAGTGCTTTTAGAAAAATTGAAGAGTGAAAGTGTTTTCAAATGGATGGATCAGGACAGGCTATATGGAAAAGCTTTAAAAAGAGGGAATAATATTGATAGGCTAATATGAAGGAGTATAATCCTTCCCTGGAAGATTGTCAACACTAACATATAAAAATAAGGGCAAGTAAAGTTCAGGGGACAGCTAAAAGCAATTTTAATTGGAATTCATTTTAAAAGGCAGCCAAATTAGGGGGAAGTCTAGTCCCTGAGAGTGTTAATTGCTAGAGGTTTGTTTTTTATCCTTCACAACATGGTTTGACAAACTTTGGCCAGTGGGCAATATCCAACCCACTATTTGTTTTTGTATGGACCATGAGTTAAGCCATCTTTGGTTCATTCTGCAGGCAGGGGCTTGAGTCTCTAAAAAATAAGGAACTCTTGAGGACTTGAAGCAAGAAGTTTAGGTCATCAAATTGTCAGGTCTTTTAAAACAATTGCAAACTTGTTGATTTTTACATGCATTTATATAATTTCACTACTCTCTAAATGAACTACTACAAAAGTTCCTTATAAGGATGCATAACTGGGCAAGAAATATTCCCATATAGGCCATTACTGAAAACATCTCTCTCTCTCTCTCTCTCTCTCTCTCTCTCTCTCTCTCTCTCTCTCTCTCTCTCTCTCTCTGTCTCTCTCT